>NW_017728997.1:17374526-17413110 GCF_001723915.1 Gavialis gangeticus | reverse complement strand
AACTGGAAGCGTAATTTAGATGAGGGAGCATGAAAGTATCCAGCTCCGCTCCCAGCCAACTACCAGCTGGGAAGACTTGCTAGCAGCGTTTGAAAGGGCAGTCAGCTTTCAATGTCTTCCAGCTGAAGAGAAGACAAAACAGAGGTGGGGAAAAGTGATGAAATTCAAGGGGAAAATGGAGAACAAAACATCCAGTTCATCTAACAAACGTTGGGTTTTTTTTTTTACTTTGCTAGTTTAACGGAAGGTGTTTATAAGCAGAGCAATACATTGACTTGTCAAGCTTATGCTTGCGTGTGGAGATTAAATGATATTTTTGGAGGGACACACCAGAGTTATTTGGGACAACTAGAACAGGCAGCGCCTGGAGTTCTCTCAGGCAGGAAGGTTTTAAGAAGTGACCGTTAACTTACTTAAAAAAAACAATATCCCTTGAAAAACTGAATGCCAGGACCTTGCACGCACTTTCTAAAAGGGCAGAGAATTATTAGTTTTCCTGCACAGTGGTGGATTTCACTCTGTTTCATTGTCAAACTGTACTTAGAGTTATGATGCATGGGCAACTCTGTTTTCATTGAATTTAAGACTAAGGTCAGATCATCTGAAAGAACAAAACAGGATTTTCTAGTCTGCAACTCACTGAGAGCAGGAGATTTCAATGGTAGTCCTGAGCCAAGCATGGTATGTAAGCTGCACCACACCAGACTTAAATCTAGGAAGATGCTGTTACTTGTATACTGCTGAAATTCAGGTTTCAGCCCCTGCTTCTGCATTGCAAAATGAGAAGTATGGGGGTAAGTTGCAATGACTGATGGTACCCTGCACTGGCCAGGAGTTTGGCGAGCGAGGTGGGAAGCAATGGGACTACTCATGGAACTACTCACAGCCACCCACGTGCTTCTGGGACGTGGGGGAAGCGAGCGGGCATATGGCAGCTGCTTACTCCCAGGTGTCCACACCCAGGGTACAGGTAGCCTCATCAGTGATGCAAAGAGACAGCCAGAGCTTGCTTACTCTTACTCCTTATTCGGTCCGCATGCCCCTGTGTATCCCATGCAGAGCTCACCAACGCCAGCAGAATTAATCCCAACGTTACACATTAGCTTTGGCAATTCTTTTAATAGCCACTCTTCCATTGCCTTTTCTCATTTCTGGCCATATTGACTACAAATAGAAGGTAATGAAGCCACTTCCATCTTTTATATAAAGATGGAAGTGGTTGTTATGCTCTTGAGTAGTGCAAGAGTAGGGCAGACTGTTCCCAGCTTTCTGTGCCTTTCTCCCTCAGGTGTCTTTTCTTGTAGTATACCTTGACTATCCTATCAGGTCTTAAAAGTAAGTGCCCACTTAGGGCTGGCCTTATGGGCGGGCAACACAGGGTGCCATGGTCGGGGGGAGCTATACACATACACACATACACATACACACCTCTACCTCCCCCCCCCAACTGCACCCCATGCCCCTCCCCACTACTCTTCTCCCCTTGCCCTGCTTGGCCATCACTGGGGGATGACTTGAGGAAGCAAGTTTCCCAATCCAGCCCAACAGTTCCCCCTGGGACTTTATTTCTGAAACTTTCAATAAGCAACTGAAAGCAAAACATTCAATGCAAAGAAAGAGTACCAAAAACAAGTTTGCCCAGGGCACCATTTTTCCCAAGGCCGGCCCTGTGCCCACCTTCCATTAGTATTAACCTAGAATGCATGATTTCCCTACTATAACATGATTTCCCTATTATTACAAACCCTGATTTGTCAAGGGTTAATTCTAGGTCTTCTTTGCATGCTTTGTTCCCAATCCCAGTCTTGTATCTTATGAGCAACTTGGCTCTGAGGAGTGCGAGATTGATGCCTTCAGCTTTGCATTCATTCACAAACTCCTGCTCTCACGTTCTTCTTGCGGTCTGTGTAAAATCACTCTTTCATATTTGCTATGGAGGGCAGTACTCCTCAATACAATTTCATAGCAAGCATCCTCTCCTCGAGTTCACTGAAAACGATTTAAAAGATCAAGTACCTCAGTACCAGTGCTTCTCAGCAATAAGGTTACCTTCTAAAATATTCCTTTTTACTGTGCAGATGCAGACTGAACCTTCCCTAGTTGTCCTCCTCATTTCCAGTTTCAGCTCTGATAGGATATTTATTCACTCCAACCTTCTCCTCTGGTGTTTTCTTGGTCTGTTTTACTCCTGGTGCCTTGTGCAATTACTCTGAGCCAAGAAGTCTTCCTAACGTCCACTTCATTCTGTCCCTGAGTTTTAAGCCATTAGCACTGCTGAACATGAGTCACAGTATAGCAAAAATGGTTCCAGCTGCCTCATGCCAGTTCTTCTGATAAGGTTGGAGATCCAATTTTAAGTTCCCACTCTTCAAAGCAATTTTGACTACTCAAAATCTGGCTAAGAAGAGATCTGAACCAGAGTTTGCTCCAGCTCTCTGAAGTCCTTGGCAATCCCTCACAGTCTCTTCCCTAATGTCCTAGGTACTGAAAATGACGGTGTGTCTTTGCTGGTATTTTCAACCGCAGTAAAGGTGATCCCACTGGATGCAGTTACACAGTCAGCTACAGCTGCCGAATCGCACTCCTGTCTCATCCAAGTGCTAGACGACCTACTTGCGACTGCCGCCTTCACGCCAGTTCATGACTAGGAGCTTCCAGACCTCACAATCCTGCTCCTGAGGCCATTAGCTGGTCACCAAAGGGCTTAAGGAATGTGCTGCAAAAGTTGTTTTCATGGAAGACGCCTGTACACGACTTTTATTGCGGAGAAGCTGCTGCAAATCAGCTGCCACACGGCTCTTGACAGAACAGGACCTTGATCCAATGGCAAGGAGACCAAGACAACTGGGGATCTCGATCCACCGCAGCCGTCATCCTTCTTTGCAGCTGTTGAGATTCGTCCATCTTCTTCCACCTGCTCTGCTGTTGAAGACATGTAGACCCCTGGCTGGGGACTGTGCAGGCTTATTATAGTGGTAACCTGTACTCGTCAAAGGACGCATGTGGCTTTTCAGGAAGGAAAGCATTGCCATCTGCTGTCCTCACCACAACCTGGTGGTGGTGCTGCTGCTGCTTGGTCCTACTTATTTCACAGCTTGCCTTCCCTGAAGGTCATTTCACCATCCACCACCTGCGGGCACACCGGGTAGCAGTACAGCTAACCATCTATTGACATTGGCTCCGAACAAAAGGGTTAGCAGGAAAAAAAAAGATATCTAAGTGCTAGGACTTGTGCTTACCTGCGTTATAAAAATGAATGAGGTGCTGCAGCCCTTTCAGTTTACAACAATACAAGTCACTGCAGATGTGTCTGCATGAAATAAATGACACCCAAATGCCTGATATTCTGGGTGCATCATGCAATAATACGCGTGCACGGCCTTTGCATTTCCCTATGAAGTTGCATCCTTGTACCATATGAGACGAAGGAACAGATCTGATTGCTTCTGAGGCTTGGTACAAACAGTACTGAAGAGGCAAGGGATTTAAAACCCACTAAGGTTTTGTTGAAAGCAATAATCTAGGTTGTTTTAAATGAAACCTGTCCATTTGAAAATTCAGGCCATTGTTGAAGGAAGGAAGCCTCCTAGTAAATTATATTGCTTATATACCAGAGTTGATTATTGCAAGAATAATGTGTTGATTTTGCATAATGAGATCCATTAAGACATAAAGAAAGTACCACATGCCTTAGCTCTGAAGGTGCCTACCTGCCTCTTTATCAGTTAGTAAGCTAAAGCAGCAGACCATTGATATCAATGGTGCTACATCAGTTTAAAAAGCACAGCTAAGGATCGGATCCAGAGTGCTTAATTACTTGCAAACATGCACCAAGTTCCCATTGATCCCATTACACAAAAGTTCTCTAATTCTAATCGTACCCTTCTCATTTCCTCCCACGCCAGCTCTTGCTAAATGCCATCCACAAATGTACGACAGGTAGACATTTTAGACACTTGGATATATGCCTTTAGCCCAAGTAATTTTTGTATAGCTAGCATTTATAAGGCTCCCAGCAGAGAAGCCATAAAATGATTCAGGATCAACCCCAGCTCTCTACCCGAAAGGTCTGGCATTGCTGTTACTTAGAACAAGCTTGGGTAAACTTATTACTGAGCCCGGCATTCAGGGCGAAGTTGGTTCTGAGTTCAATTACAATCCCTAGCAGTTTAAATGATAGTTGCTGTGCTGTAATCTAAAATAAATTGCTCTTCACAAGAAGCCAGGTAAGCTTTCGCACTGCAGCACCGAGGAGGCTGCTGCCTTTTATCTCATCTGAAATTCAAAAAATACAATAGCTGCAACTTTGGTCTTCCATCTTTCCCTCAAACTGTTTCATAGTTCTCAGTGGGATTTATTCACTCCCTTTGCACCTGACATTTACATTCAGAAACAATATTTCAAGGGACTAGATGGGGGTTAGCTCTTCTTTATAAAAACTGTTGGCAAGCTTCAGCTCAGGTGCATACTGTCCGGTCTGACACTATACAGTACTTTTGTAAAAGTGAGTACAAGCATTTCGAATATAAAGCACATTGTTCCATACAACACAAGCCACCTACTGCTGAGTTACCACACTAATTTGGGGAATTGTTAGCGTTTGCATATGGAGGCCCAAACATTGGAAAACGAGGCCTCCATTCTTTGGATCCTTGCCTAATAACGCTGACTAGGAGATCTGTCCAAAATCTTCCTCATTTTAGCAGTAAAGATAACATTTCAGCTTATTTAATATTTAGGAAAGAGAATTTAGGAGAAATCAGGATTAAGTAGGGTGACTTTTAAATTGGGGGGGCAGGTTTGAAGGTGGAACGTGGATGTGTGAAGCGATTGGTCTGTTTCTTTAAAAACTTTCAGCTTAAAGATTTTTTCTCAAGAGCAAAATACAATACCGAGGCCTAAGTATTCAAGATCAGCCATGCAAAGAGGCTGAAGAAAATGTGATCCTTCAAAAGAGAGAGAACATTATTAAACCAAACAAGTTTTAAGGGATTAGGAAGGAAAAGTGCTTCATTCCAGCTAGAAGAAACAAATTATATTGACCTCACACAATCAAGAGAGGCCAAGCTAATAACCACGGAGAAAGAAAATCACCATACCGTCATGCTGTACGTTGTGCGTTACAGCAACATAAACACCGGGCTAGCATCAAACATGTGTCCTCAAACCGATCTGCAGACTCCAACCACCTCCTGCTTCTTCTGTCTTCAAGGGATGTCGACCTGGAAAGGCCGCTTGGGAGAGACTTGGTGTTTTAGAACACGAAGTAAATCCCATTTTGGTTAGGTTCAGCCATTTTACAATCTGCTACTGTATTCCCGGTTTCAAATGAGTTTTGTATTGAATAATTTCTGTATCGAAATTATGAGCATACAGCAATTTTTTTCCAGTCATTTTTAGAGCCCCTTTTTTCATCAACGACATTGGGGCCTGGCTCCAAATCCGAAAGCGGGTGGGAGAAGTGGATTTTTATATTACACACACACACAAGCTGATTTTTGGCCCACAAAATGAAATGGCAAACTTTCACTGAGGTAAGTGAGAGAAGATTTTAGCCCTGTCGTTTTTAACGGTCACATTTCTCTACATACCTAAGTATTTATGTAGTGTTCCTCACCATGGCTTCTAGATACCTTATCAATCCTAGGATGTACACACAAGGGATGGAAACAGACACTGCCTGACATCTTATTTGCACCACCATAAACTTTTTAATGGTGGCACAAATGCTGAGCAAATAGACATTGATACCTTTGGTTGTGCCACATGAAAGGAAAATCACTGAAGCAACCAAAAGTGGTAATAGACTGTTATTTTATTGCAGAGTATATCTATTATCTCTGTGGTGGAAAAGAACAAGCAGGCTGAGATGGGGACAGGTCTAGCTGAGGGGGGAAACTGGGGAAGATCACATCGCCCCTTGGCCCACACCACCAAGGGAGGGACAAGGGATGATGTGCGTTTCACCCAATGAAGTTGATCACTTGTGCCACACAACGGCAGTTTCTAGCCAAAGATCTGTCTCTCTCCTCTTTGACAATCTCAGGGGAAAATCAGTTTTGCCTGTTCAGACAGTGGGGAAAATTAGTGAAAGCATTGGCTTGTCTATTCATTGCATAAAGGCTGATGTCCTTGCTCATTCTCTTCTCTTGCAGATCAGCAGTTGTGTGTGTCCAATGCCTACAAAGAGTCTCCTTATGCCTGACGAAGGGTGTTTGGACCCGAAAGCTTGCAAAGAACTTTTGTCCAACTATTTAGTTGGTCTAATAAATGATATCACATCAACCCAAAGAACCTCATCTGCCTATGTCCTTGGACCAGCACAGTTACTACCAACAACACTGCAGTGCCTAGAAAGCTACTTATAAAGCTTTGATCATCAAGAGAGAGTCATACCACTGGTGGCAGGAGTCAGCCCCAATTAGGCCCTAGTATCAAGACTTAGTATTCAACAAGAAGACAAGAGAGAGAGCTGAGAGGTCCACATACTCTAAGCTGAGCACCTGAAGTTGAGAAAGCAGACTTATACCAGAAGCCCCAGTTCTTTCCCAGTTTGAGTGGTGCAATAGGTAATCCACAGTCGCACAAATCCCTTAAGACAGGTCCACATGAACAAGGTAGGGACAACCTAGCTGCAGCCTGAACAAACTATTCTAGCACCTATTATTCCTTGGACAGACAGCTAGGAGAATGGCTTCTGCCTGGAAGAGCCCCTGAACATTTGTTTTCTTGATAATTGCAAGGCAAACAACATTGACAGATGATGATATTACAGCGCCAGCTTATGCTGCAATACATTTACCACCTCCACCGTTACCACTCATTACTAGGTTAGCTTTAGTCGGTAGCTCTTTGTCATCCTCGCGAGGTCAAGCCTACAGCTACACTGTAGAAATCAAAACAGGAGAAAAAAATGTTAGTGCTGAACTGTCTCAAGCAGTGGGGCAGCTGGGAGAGGGTGCTGTTTGCTTTCCACAGCCTTCGCTAGACAGTCAACCAATTAGTGAAACAGAATCGCGCCTTAGTACTTTGTAACAGCAGCTATACATTTCCACGCAGAAATACACTGAGCAGATGTTGGTCCAAAAGGAATCACTTTAAAAACTGTCTCAGCAAAGTCCCTACTTCTTAGGTGGGTGAAAGAGGAGGAAAATCTGCTTGCAGTATACTAAGGGTAAAGGATGAGGAACAAGCGGAAAGGGATGGAGAAGAAGCTAACAACCCTATACCCATATAGGAAAAGATATTAAAAAGTTAAAATGAATTATGAATTCTGTCTAAACACGAAAGCAAATAAATGTACTTCTGATAGCCTGGGATGCTCTTTCCCATCTGGCTAAAGAGCCCTCTGGGTTTTCTAACTGCACAGTCCATCTCCTCTTCATGTTTTTGTTCGAAGTCTGTGAACAGAAGCTTAAGCAAAAGAGTCCTTTCAAGCCAAAACCACAGACAGCTTCTCTCGGCTATTCTCTCTCCATTTACAGCCCAAAAAGCACCGCAGGACTGTCTTGCCAGGTTACCTTAACAACAGTGACATTAGGTTGTCAAGAATGTTCTACGGTTGTAGGACGTCAGCACCCTCACAAAAAGGCTCTTATTTTAATTCTGGTGATATAGCCTCAAAGAGCTGTTACCAAAGAGAGAGAAAAAATACTTGGCGATTACAGTAAGTGAAGAGCAGGTTGAGCGGTAAGTGGAGAAAGCCTGCCTGACCATCTAGAAAACTGGTATTTTCTACACTGCCAGCCAACTGGACACTGGAGGATACCCACAGGTAAGACCACAGGAAACATAGTCATGCAAAGGGCTAAGGAAGTTGCAGAAAGTGAAAACGGTTAGATTGAAAGTGCAAACAACACCAATCTCTATCAGATGCATCTTGCAGGAGAGACTTGGGCATGGCCTTTGTGACAACGATAGCATCACCAGCAGCGATACAAGTCTTTCTGATATGGATGTTGGGACCTCGTATTAATGACTGTTAGTAACTCTCCTGGAAGTGCTTGCAGCATCTGTCATGTCTGTGGTTCTATGTAAAAAACTGAACTTTTAGAATCCAGGAATTCACAAATCTGCTTAGGGTAGCGACACACAGTATTTGAACCAGGACATTTCTCAGAGTGGGTCTAGCCTGCGCAGGAAGACAAGCATGGCAAGGATGTTAGCCCAGTGTTGCTGACACAAAGCATTTGGCAAGTCTGTGAACAGCCTAAGGTAGCTACATTAATCTCAGACCTACCCTCTTTTGCTGGCTTGCATCCCAGTAGTGCCCAGAGCCCTAAAGAGAGGATGAGCCCCACTGCAGAAAGCACTGTACAAAGACTGGAAGGGAGTTCTGCTGAGAGAAGCTTACAGTCTAAGACGGGAAGAAAAAATAGATATAAATGATAATTCTCTTTCTTCCTCCTCCTCCCCATAAAGCTGTCTCTCCTGCCTCTCTTCTAGACACAGTCTCTATACTCCACATTCCTTGCTCAGTCCCCGTGCCCTTCGTCTGTTCTCACTCCTCCCCACAAACCCACCCCTCAAAAGAGCATCTCCCACTCAGCCCATAAGCACAACCCAGAAATCACGTTACCTTTTTATCTGGACTGAATCAAAATTTTCGAAACTTTGGCCTAAAAGTGGCCTCTAATTGCACGTGTGCAGCTTTCCACAGACTTCAGTCTGATGGCCCAGACAGCAGAAACCAGACTGGTGCCACTTGGAAAATTAACTTCTTGACATCAGCTGTAATGTGATTTGTATTATCAGGGAAAAGTAGCCACCAGGCTCCAAATCTACTTAACTACCTTTAATGACAATATCTTATTGGCACGCAACAGATAAAAACCGTGCCCAACACAAGCGGAAGTTTGCAAGCCTGCTTAAAGTTCGAGTACTGCAGCGAGATGATTCCTTGTCACAAGATGGCTAATATATGGCACCCAACCCCCTATTTATTGGTATTACTAGCACAAACTGTGGTAAAGTATATCAGAGATGCCACTGGTCCTAAACTACAAATGTATAAATGAACACGGATTCTCACACACACACACACACACACACACACACAGAGAGCTATAGATATTAGGGCTGTGCAAAGTGGGCCCTATTCAATTTGGATTCGGCCTGAATCAGGGACAGTGATTCGATTTGTTGATTCGGATCACTGTCCCTGCAGGGGAGGGGCCCTCCATGTGTTCGCCAGGGAACTTCCGGTCCACTTCCGGGTCTGCTGGGGAGCACGCTGGGGCCCCTCTGTGCCCCCCGGCTCAGCGATCAGCCACAGGGGAACCCCGGGTACCCCCCCCGACCCAGTCACTGAGCCAGAAGGGCAGGGGGGAGGTCCCTGCACACTCCCCGATGGACCAGGAAGTGCTTCTGGTCCACTTCCAGGTCTGCTGCCCCCCGCGCTCCTGTGGGTCGCTGCATCTGCCCCAGCACTGCAACGTTCAGAGCCCCTGCTACCTAGAGGTACGTAGAAAATCCATTTAAAGCTGTCTCTATGTCCGAATCTCTCCGAATTGATTCGGAGAGATTCAAGGGTCCTCTGATTCAATTCAGATTGAGAGATTTGGCCACCAAATCGGGCCAAATCGAATCAGGGACCAAAGCTTCGCACAACCCTAATAGATAGATATCCATCTATAGACATCTATATGGATATATAGGTATCTAGAGATCTATATCTAGATATATCGCAAAACTGTCATTAAAATCAGCATCTACACACCACAGACTGACATTTCTTTAACTTATTTCATATCCTATACTCTTCAGGGAAGGCATTATAATAGTGACCTCCATATCAAACAACAAACCTTGGCCAAAGTGCATTAAGCATAGGAAATGTCTTGACACTGATTCTTCAGAAAAGGTGCATAAGGCAATCAACTGTATCTTGTTTCACAGATGAAATAAAGGTTTCTGTTTGGTTTCGTTTTATTCTGACTAGATTATTTATAATGGTATGTACATCTAGTCCAGTCACTCTGAGCATATTTAACATGAACAATACAATAGTTCTTTTTACATGCTTATTCTTCAAACTTTTGACCGCGTAGACTGGATATACACACTAGCTGGATATACAATTTGTTTTAATGATAGACGAGTATAAAGGAGAATGAAAAATATCATTAGTCTGTCTTTGATTTTTAAAGAATTACAATCAAATGCAGAGCAACAAGCAGTTCTCAGAAAAGAAAAGCATGAATAGCATGAAGATGCAAATGCTGCAGAGGGTATTATAACCAAATTAACTAAATTACCTCTCCATTTTATTCTTCTGTGTTGTCACCAGGTAGAGAAGTGTAGGTGTCAAAAAACAGTAGACAGTACTCTATCTATTACTGTCATTTTCATAAAGGTGATCCCCCTAGGGAACACTTCAATACTTCTATAAACAACACCCTGCTATGACCATTCAATAATCACAACGAGATGTTAATATTTGTTTTGGAAAATGCTGCAAAATAAACTTATTAGAACAGGAAGAAGCACAGCCTTTACATCTGCATTGTCCCACAAATCTTATTCTGAGGTCTGGTGATATATCAAATCAATGTTTCATGATGCACGCACTGTTCAGGGTCTTTGTGACCAAGTAGAACAGTATAAAATGAATGCTGTTGACAGGTGAAAAATAATAACCTCTAGCAGAACACCACGAACAAGCTGTCCCTTACAAACATCAACCAAACCTGTATTCAGGGCAGGACAAATTAGTAGTAGATGTAGTATACTTTAATCTGGATTGAAAAACTGCACAGTTTAAGTGTCAATGACATGCTTCATTTTAGCAAGAATTTTTAATTCTCTTGCTTATAGTCAAAAATGATGGATTCAATTAATTGTACACTAGGATTTGGCACAGTGATCTACACACTGACAACACCCGCATTGTGTCTTTAAATTACACTCCACAATACTTAGGAAAGATAAGCAGTTGGCTCAATCCTGATGTCACTGCCTTCAGTGGAAGCCGGCCTGGGCTCTTACGGATGGCATCAGCATTCAAATAGGAGCTGGTGTGCTGTTCACCTACCACCTCATGCAACCCACGTAGTTTCAGGTCTAGCAGCAGAGCACATGGAACACAAACCCATGTGATGCATCACCGAAAGCTGTCTCTGCCGTTGCAAAATGAGGAACAAAACTTTAAATCTCCTCAGCGTTCTGCTGAATTTGTTGGAGTTCTTCCTCCTCTTATTTTATTTATTTTTTTAAGCTCAAAAGATTTTAAAAAAAACCAACCCCCAAATCTTCACAAATGCTTGGAGACTGCAAACAAAAGACGAATATAAATTAGTGAGTGAAGCAAACTAGGAAGTCACAGAAGTGTGGCATTTACATCTCATCATACTTAAGCATTAATCAGGCTGCTGAAATCAGTCTCTGAGAACGTGCTGCGAAGAGATGCCTAGTATATGAAAAAAAGCTCTCTGAACGTCATCACTGCCCTACCTTACCTCCAAAAGGTTACGTCCCCATCTATAACATGCTACAGGATCATTTTAGACTATTTAAGAAGACATAAGAGGATTTACAGAAACAGACTCACAGCTACCATGCAGGATGACTCAATCCCAGCAAAACAATGCTGGATACAATAAATGACAACGGATTTTGTCCTCTCGCTGGGGGAAGGTTATATAAACGAAGTCCAGGTTACCAACTGTACAAAAACTTCATGGGAGCCTGCATGGCTCTGGCATATACTGCTCCATAACACTATAGACCATCAGCTACTCTCCATGCATTTGACATGAGTGTCACGTTCCTGGGTAACACTTTACATGACACCAGGAATGGCCATATCCTTCGTTCACCTTTTTTTTTTTTGGAAAGCCAGGTCTCGCCCAACTCACAAAAGAAAAGAATGATGAGAATGACACAAAGCTGGAGAAATACTGTCTAGTGGGGAGTGGAGAAAGGTATAAAAGATGCCCAGAAGAGTAGCAGACATGGGGGGAAAGGTAGGCCAAATGCACCCCAGATTATGTGTGTGGAGGGAGGGTGGCTGTTCATCCCCAGATCACTCTTCTAGCTGTATGACACCATGTATGACACTGAAAGGCTCGTCTCAGTAACAGGAAATTTCCTTTGTCACCATTTCTTCTCCAGCTCCTGTACCTGGTGCCTTTGGAGTATGAGCTTTATGAAAGCAACTACTTTTATAAATCAAGCCTTTCTATTACTCTCAATTTCCTACTGAATTAGATGCCAGATTTGCACCACATTTTCCCCTTACCACCTTGAAAAAAATGCAGTGGTGGTGCCTTTTCTGGCTTCAGAGGAACATTAACTATTATGTACGACTACCTGAGAAGCTCAAGTCTTACATCTCTTTCTCTTGCTTTATAGCCCTTACAGCTCGGCGGTCCAGTTGTCACAGATTCAACTGCAACGGATATTTTGTTCATTATTTAAGGAGTTTGGGTTTCTGTAAGGCTACCATGCAGGATGACCCAATCCCATGCAAAAAAAAATAAAATGAATATCACAGTCATCCATTCTGTGGCCTTTTATACATGGAACAGTGGAAATTAAAATGTAAGCTTTATGAACAGATTATATAATGTGAACACAAAGTACACAAATGGCCCCTATTAATGAATCTGCATTTTTATTTCTACCACCTCATCTTCCTTTTGATCTTTATAACAATATACAGAGATTACCATTGGCAGGGTTCCTTACAACGATGCTCTCACAAAGGAGACAGATGCTTCAATCACATTAGCCAGTTAAATGGTTCCGCATGGATACAAAAAATCTGTCTTTGAAGCATTAGATAAAGAGGCAAGATACTAGGTTGCTCTGTATCAGAAGAGGGACAGAATGGAAAACAACAAGCTGAGAAATATTAGAACAGATATTTTTTAGATCCCATCTGGAACGATCTGTGCAGTTCTGGTCACTCTCCCACAAGAAGGATATTTTTGGTCTTGAAGAAAAGCTGGCACAGAAAGAAACCAGGTCTTCAAAAATTAAAGTGAGAGAGCTGTCAATGGGAATGGGACTTACCGGCATTTCTATATCAAGGCAGGAGACCTCACAGCAAATCCAAGGAGAATTCTCAAATTTATTTAAAGAACGGGTAAGATTGAGAGAGATTTTTCATGCTAGTAAGGAGTTACAGAATCTAAACACCCAATATGTAACGATAATATATTGTGGGAAGAATCAATTCCTAGAACTACCTCACTCCAAAAGATGATGTGATATGGCATTGGACAGCCAACAAAATGCTGTTTCAGTGGTCCGGTCCTGTTGAAAGATGGGGCTAACAGGCACCAGGAAAGAAGAAAAAGCCGATGCGGGCAGAATGGACTTTTTCCTGTTGCAATATGTCTTGTTTCTTCTACTTCCCCCCAGACTACAATAGGCGCATCCTAATGCAGACACCAATCAAACCACAGGCAAGTTGCACGTTACAAAACAAGTCAGCACAGCTCATTTTGCACGGCCAGCCTTACGATGTACAGGACCCCAGGCAAGAAGCGTTGTTGACTGCAGAGAATTGGCAATCACAAGTTCACGCTGGTAATTACAGAAACAAAATCGTGCTTTGTTGTTAACACAATATGAAATAATGAGCGAAAAGATGTATTTCTG
This sequence comes from Gavialis gangeticus, assembly GCF_001723915.1. NCBI lineage: Eukaryota > Metazoa > Chordata > Crocodylia > Gavialidae > Gavialis > Gavialis gangeticus. The sequence continues at coordinate 17,399,505 of NW_017728997.1, read as the reverse complement.
TTCATACTGTAGGGCAGCTGGGACAGTCAGACTAAGTTCCTCTCCCCTTTGGCTCTGCTGCCAGCAGAAGGGAAATAAAGCCAGAGGCCATTGATGCAGTATGGACCCCGATGCTTAAGGCTGGCGTTTCCCTTATTATCAACGAGGGTTCGCTGATCTGGTCGCCAAGAGGTTCATTGCTTGTATGCATTTCTGCATCCTTGACAGCTCGGGGAGTCTCAAGAGATACTGATGGTTAAAGTCACTTCCACCGTCTCGTCAAACAGGGTGACTACAGCTCGCTCCCTTCATTGCAGACCTTGCCCCAGAAAGTCATGCCTGCTGACCACCAAAACCAGAGAACTGCATGACCTGAAGCTAGTCTTAACAACTGCTTGGAAGGGAGACCAGGTGCAAAATGCTTCTCCCTGCTTCTCAGGCAGAGCAGGAAGCAGACACTATCTGAATCAATTCTCCGGAGACTGCAGTAGCTTCCTATTCGTTTTCATCTGCTACTCAGCGTGCAGATGCTGATTGATAAAGGACCCGCCAGTTTTGGTTCTGGCCACCTGAGAACTGTGATCTGTGTCCCTGTCACCCAAGAACCAGGGCCAGGCCTCTGCACTGGGTGCCCTGTGACTCTGCAGGTGGGGTGGAGGGGGTTATATCTAGGAGGCCCCAAACAGAAGCACGGCTCAATTTTGCTAGGGGCTGCACAAACCAAAAAGAACCACTCTAACTAGATGAAGACAAGAAAAGGATGCCACTTTCCAGAAATCTGTATTAGGACGATGATGGCCTTTTAAAAAGAAGCTGGAATTGGCTTGCAAAGCAGCTTTCAGGTTCAGCATAGCTGCCAGTCTTTTTTTTCCTCGTGGGTGGCATTAAATTGTGGCATACCGATTAATGAGATATGAGACTGGGAAGCAGTTAGTTAACATAGCCCATATTTTTATTTATAAGCTCCCATATCCAAAAACCTTGATTGCTGCTTTTCTAAATAAATTAAAGGGAAAAAAAACCCAGATTTCACCTTTAGAGGCCACGGTGGGGAGAAAACAAAAAGCTACTACTCATAGAGCTTAGCAAGTTTTAGTCTTCCAAGATTTTTCCCTGGGAAACAAAAAGTCAATTCCCAGTTTTAAGTCAAGCTTACCAAAGGGCAAGGAAACAAATGGTATATGCATAACCTAGCTCAGCTCAGTTTTTCATGCACTCTACACACAAGGGTCAGATCCTGCACCCAAAGCAAGTTAGACTGTGCAGGCCCTCAGGACCAGTAGGGATTGATAAAAATGGAATTTCTGCTCATAAATATATAACTAAGTCAAGTCAAGAGTTATCTGTCTATAAAAGGGCTCTCAAAATGCCTGGAGCAACTGAGAATGCAAACTGGTTGACAAATGTGGGAAGTGTTTCTTTAGCCTGCTACACGTAGCTATTTGATCAGTTTGACTTGGATTTAATTTCTTAACATCATAGGGATCCCTCTGCTTTTATAAACGAGCCTTTGCTGCATATGTTACTACTGTTAAGTGCAAGACACAGCAGTCCCTACCTTTAAGCCAGCTTTGTTGCTGGTTGAGGTGCTCATGTTCTGCATTTGAAATGCAGTATTTGGATGAGCTCATTCACTGCCAGCATAATTCGGTTGCGACACTCTTTGGGAAGCTATTAAAAGGAATGGGCTATGCTATGACTGCTCGTGCTGTTTTATTTCCTCCCTTTGTTTGCACAAGTGTCAAACTAAAGATGGGATAATTATCAACGTAGTGTACACCCAAAAACACGTAAACGGAGGAAACAACGCTTCCCGTTAGAAAGCTCTGTTAGGCAGTCAGGCTGCACTGGACCTGAATCCCACTAGTGGCCAAGGAAATGGCAAAAGAAAGAAAGAAAGAAAAATCACCAAGGTCCACACAAACTGCTAGTGGGGTATGCTGGTAGCAAAGTTTCCAGGGTATACGTGTTATTTCACAAACACATTCAGCATTTTACCATAAATTATTTGCTATAACCATCTCATTTGGGCCATTGTTTTTAATTGTGGTAGTTAATTTAAATTGCTTTCGAACAGATCTCCAGCATCCATCAGACTTCATGCTAACAAACGTATTAGTTTGCTCATTAAAAGTTAAGGCTTAATGTCAGGGATTTAAACCCTAATGGACAAAGGGATTCATCTGCCACCCCAGCTTTAAAAAAGTGACATCCATCCATTCTTGACTTTTCTGTTAATATAATAGTATATTGGTCCCAAAACAACTCAAAGCTAACTATTTAAGTACTAACAGCTTTAAAATGTGGCTGCTAAATGTAGCCAAGTTTCCAAACTCCAACCAAAACTAAAATTTATTACAAGTAAATGAAGGGTTTTTTTTAGAAAACAAACAGATTCTTTTTCTTTAAACTTCTGGTATCGAGTCCCATTGGTAACTTAAACAGAACATTTTCAGAAAATGTCTAGTTTATACCATAAAAATGTATGTACAGACATGTATGCATGCACTTACACACAGAAGAACACACCACATGTCATATACTCTATAATTTGAAACAAAAGCCAGGCTTTTGACATTGTCTAATGCAAGAATCAGTTTTCAAGAACAACTATAAGAAAATGTTGAATAAATTGCTCTTATTCCAATACTAGCCACAGTCTGTTGTTCTAATTAATTATTTTGGAAGTATAATTGCTGATGTGAAAGTGTAATGAACGGAAGGTATTTAATATATTTGCATCTGTCTTTTATTAAAACTTACCAGCAGGAAATAAGGAGGTACCAAGTGACCCTTCAACTCTCAGCACACCAGAAGTCACTGTTTAGCTGCCCGTGGACCACAAAAACCTCTGCTCAATGGTCTGATTGCATGATGCGGTTATTATTAGGTTACCAATGAGATGGGGAAAAACAAGCAGTCATTAAATCATTTTCCCTGAAAGATGCACAGTCTCGCAGGCTAAAATTCCAGAGAAACCAAATCACTCAAGCAACTTATCATGCTAAATAATTTTATGACCGTCCCTCGTCTTCCGTCATTCAAAATCCCAGGCCAATGGGATACACATTCTCAAAACATTTAGTGAAGCATAGAACTGGTACAACCGGAGACCGAGGCTCTTTTAAGGGCGACTGCCTCAAAGATACGATAGCCTAGACCAAGAAAACCTATTTATTAGAAAAGCAAACAAACAAAAACCCAAGCTTTCTCAGCACCATGACACCCTATTTCCCTTATTAACCCTGACAGTAAAACATTATCCAAGTTTATAGCACAGAGGCTTAAAATGTATATATCAGATTTAATAAACCTTGACCAAATGTGTCTAATCAAACATCGTAGGCCCTTTAGTAACGTGAAGCTCTTGAAAGTTGCATGTTATTCCCAGTCAACCACACAACATGACTTTGTTATTGCAAACGCCAAAAAAGTGCCTTTAATTTAGCAGAACACAGTTACGATGGGACAGCTCACAATGCAAATTGTCACTAACTTAATTCACATCTTTCCCATAACCCAGTTTGGAATTACACAAATTTACACCTTCAGGAATTTTAGCAGAAAAATAAGATCTTCCCCTGATGTTCAACAAGGAGATCGTCCTACCATAACCAGTTGCCACGTCGCATCCTTTGTAACTAGAATTCTCTGCATATTCTCCAGTGTGACACTACCTTCCTCCACTTAAAATGGGCCCCCCAAAGATATGCTCCTAGGTCCCTTTAGTTCATCCCACTTTGTTTCCAAGGTGCAATGCCAGAAGCAGCTCAATGGAAATCTGCACCATTTTAAGAGAATCATTTGTGTGGGGAAAAAAAGCTTAATTGAACATAAAAATCAAAGACAGGGAAGAAGATCAGATTTAGGGAGCAACAGGCCAACAGAGTTCATAAACTATTCTTCTCCATCCGGTCAGTATGCACTGCTCTCAACCGCTGCTCCAAATCTATCATTTCAATAGTTTTTGACAATACTTCACACGTGTAATCACCAATTACCTGAGAAAACGGAGTGGATTTGAGAAGGTTCAAGATACAAAATCCATGACCTCACATCTGAATGTTACCGTTCAGATCCTTCATGTGACACCACCAATTGGAGTTGCTATAGCAACTTCCGTCCAAGACACTCAAAGTATTTTTCAAAACACTTAGCAAAATAAGCCTTACAACCTCCTTATCAGGTAGATAAGTATTATCATCTGCTTTTCACAGATGGGTTAAATGGAGGCAAAGAGTTATAAATGATTCGCTAAGGTCACACAGAGACAGAAGGAGAGCCAAGACTAGTACTTACAACTCTTGTACTCCTACCTAAAAGACACTCTTTCAACTTTCTGGGAAAAAGATAATGTAGTCAATCAGATATTACAGACCAAGAAGCATGAGTTAAATTTGATCAATATTTTGTGACTCAATATTTTGTAACCTTCTTGCTTTAAACAGAGAGAGAGAGAGAAAGATAAATCAACCTACCCATGACTTCTGAAGGTCACAAGTGCTTAAACAATAAACATTTATGACCTAAATTTTCCAAAGTCAGAACTTAATTTGGGTGCCCAAATTGATTTGAGAGAACAGGTGCTCAGCGGTTCAAAAAACTACTGACCTATTTTAATACATCTTTGTTCTTCTAATATGCATCAAGTTGGGTACTTTCCCTATTCCTTCCCCAACCACAAAAAGTCATAAATTCACTTCTGAAAATATAGCACATTTTTCCTATAATGAAGTGCAAAAAATTGAAATAATACAAGGATAAAGTTGAAGAGCTACAAGCATAGGAAGAAAAGTCAAGAAATGGATAAGCTATATTGATATGGATATCAATATTTTCTTAGCCAGATCTTGTATATTTTATGGCAATATAAGGAAATAAATGATGGAATTTTGTTCAAACTCCAGTTACCTTTGGAGGTTACAATGCAAGCAACACTTCAGTCCCAAAAGCTTCATGTTTAGGGAAGTTTTAAGTTAATTAAAAATTGATCTAAAACTTCTTCACATTGGTGGCTACCAGCTATTGCCATCCACTTTGCACTGTCATAACCATGCTCAGATTCACAAGCCAAATGCAGCTCGAGAAGAGACCGAATCTTAAATGAGACCTTAAAATGAAGCCAAGTACAAAGGGAAAATTGGTAAGTAGTTTTAAAGTGATGAACATAAAAATTGAGCAATTTGTCACGTGTATTTTCACTTGCGTACTTCAAGGCATGGCAAGGACACACTGGCGAAGGCTGCCACAATGCAGGCCAACACTCTGCTCTTCAATTCGAAGTTGATCCTCTCCATTTCAAGACTAGGCCCTAAAACAAAACTCCCTTCAAAAGCCAGTGAAGTAAATGGGAGTTTTGTCTGAGCGCTTACCCCAAGACCAAAAACAGGGCCCAGGACAGAAATGTCAGCACTTGGACTAAGTGAAGCCCCAAAGCTCGGTGGAAGACAGATCTGCAGGCCAGGGGCTTTTAAATGTTAAGATACACATTTCCTGAGAAATCAAGTGCAGAACAACCTCCAAACATTAATGAAATGCTGGGCTGAAATACCAAGGGCTCAGATTCAGTTAATCCCCAAAATTAATCTTGCTCCCACAATGTTAACTCTGCCACCTGGCTCACGTACAGCATTTTCTACTGTCTTCTTTGTTACGTGCCAACATTAATGCCTTTTTTAATCAGCAATAGGGCCGAGTTAATATTGTGCAAGCAACCTTCACCTAGGGGATTCCTTGACTTGAGTGATGCTTAAACTTTAACGTAGCATTAACACCTTATACTGTAAAGGTTGCAACAGCTCTCTCCTCTCCCTTGCCCCCGTTTTCTATCCTGGGGACCAGACTTCCTGGAAGTGGTAAGGCTGCTTTATCGTTCTTCCATCAGAAACACCAAAAGACACAGGAAACAACTCTGCAGTCTGTTTTAATCTGTGTTTGGAAATCTGGATGCACTAAGCACCTTGTGAGAACACACAGCAAAACAGAAACCAAAAAAACCTGAGGATGAGGCTGGCTCACTTAGCCTTGTGTCTCCTTGCTTTGGTAAGACTACAATTTTCCAATTTAGTATGGGACTTATCCCTCAGGAGAAGCCTGTACATTAAAATCTTAATACTCCTTATATTTTTAACCAAGATACAGAAGGGCCAAATAGAAAAGCCAGAGTAACTATGGCAAAGGAATAATTTGATAAGGCTAATCCTATCTGAAGGCGATAGAAGCAGATTATGACTTCTTGGCAGATCCTGTCAGGATCTTTTCCCCTTCCTTTAATGGTCAGAGAAATATTTTCTATATATAAATTTGGACCAAGCAGTAGATGCATTATGGGCAACAGGAGATAAGCAAGACTGTAGTTCTGCAGAAAGGAAAACTCACAAGGGATATCAAAAGCATCTGGCACCATTTTTAAGTTCTCTGAGTTAATTTTATTAACTGAAAACTGGCCAATTTTTTGATTAATGCATGAAAAACTGGGAAGCTATGAGCCCAGGGCCACAGTCAACAGACAGACACTGCACCGTCTGCTTTCAAGGGAGTTTAACTTTCTGCTGAGCAGTCATTCCCCTCCTGTGGAAGTCCCCCAGTGACCCACTTAGAAAGCATCAGCAAAAGATTCACTAGTTAATTCAATTAACAATGGGGAAAAACTTCTCAAACTTCCCGGATCTTATGCAGTACAGTAGAAAAGGCCAAGGGGAAAATCAAAGCAAAAAAGAAAAAAAGGATCATCCTTGCTGCTTTGCAGCAGGGTAGAAACACTAGACAAGCAACATGTTAGTCGCCCTCCCACCTGCCAGGAAGAGCTCCCCTTCCACTTGGCTGCGGGGGGCTAAGATCTGCGATCCGCATCCCGGTCACACCAAGGCTGAGCTACGCGACTTGTCTCGACCCGGCACTTCCACCCCCAGCTGCTCAAACCTTAACACGCGCAACGCTCAAGCAGCACCTCCTGTTGAGCAGGACTGCCAGGCAAGAGCACGTCACACACGATCTGGCCCCTCTCCATCTCTCGTCGGCTTCCTCGTTCAGTTCAGGCTCTGCAGGTCCTCGCTATGGTCAGACTGCCTCTCTCCGCAGGATCCCCGGGGTAACTGAACTCGCCACAGGCGCTGCATTACCTCGAGCAACATTTCCATGAATCAGAAGTGGCTCCCCCAGGAAAAGTGCACTTAACAGCTCTTCCCAGTGACTCCACGTGCCCTGGCCTGCCTCAACATCCTCATAAACCCAACAGCGAGGGTTTGTCCTATGGCCCCGCCTCAAGCTCCCAGCATTTGCACAGCTCTGCTAGTGATAATAATGAACAGGCTTGGTGCACTTGATATGTCTGCCGGTTTGGCACCTGTCAGGATCGCAAGAGGCAGGAGCGGAGGAGGAAGACTACTGACCTTTCAATCTGCTATCTGCTCCATCCTCCTATGCAGGCAGAGCCAGTCCAACACCTCGGTCTCTCTGTCTGCTTTCCTGTCCTTGGTCCTTCCACCTGCCCATCTTTCTCATGAAGTCCTGCCAGACAAAGCTTGCCATGCAGCTCTTGGCAGCGGAGTCATTAAGTACCCCGTTATAATAAAAGGCACAAAGCACAAGGCATAAAAATGCTACTGATTTTAACAAAGCAAGCCAGCCCGTGCCCTGGAGAGGTACTGAAAACTGACATCCTCAGAAGCAGAAAACAAAATATCAGGTAAAAATACTCATCTCTGCACCACTGGAAACCAGCCCACAATGCATGGGATCCATCAGCAGCTCCTGGAGAGCAAACGTAGAGCAACTGCGCTCTCAGGGAGAAAGACTCAAAGGACGAAGTAAAAACGGAGCCTCTAAATGGAAAGGACTGCCACAGTAACATTTCCCAAGGTGCAAATTCATAACACGATGAAACAGCTTTATAAAACATGCTTGGGTTGACCATGTGCTTCCAACACACTGCCATTGTAAAAAGATACTAAACCACCAAAGTCTAATGAGATGGAAACACCTTTAACTATAACTGCCTTACTGAGACCTAATTAGTCAAGGGACAGCATCGATTTCCAATGCTAGCAAGCTTGCTTTCTTTTGTTTTTTAAGAAAGGGTTTCAGGTATTATACTTGTCTCCAATCCCCCCTGCTAATCAGCATTTTTACAATTATATACGTACCTATTTTTAAAAGTGTCCCGCCACTGATGAACAAAAGGTTGCCAAACGCTGAGGTTGCCAAAGCCCAAAAAACTGTCAAAGGCACAAAAGTAAATAAAACTGAACTAATGGTGGCAGTTTTTCCCTCCTAGTCCCTTTCAGCTCTAACGAGTCTTATATTATGCCTTAACAGCACGTGATACTTGAAACAACAGGAGGCAAACACTTTCAACCAGAAATGCAATTTCTGAGGTTATGGTATCCCCTTAACGCAACTTCTGCACAAATAAGGGAGAAAAAGCATGTTGCGATGGGTTGCTTTATCATTCATTTTTAAGAGACAAATGTTACTTCTCCGAGATCTTGGCTTTAAAGTTTTCTCTGCAGTTGGCAGCCAATTCTCCTTGGCTACAAAGGAGACCTCATCACTAATGCTCTCCCCTAATAAGGTAACATCTGGTGATACAATTACATTGATCATCTGATTTCAATTGCATTTGTGGAATGAAGACTCAGATATCAGTGAGTAATTTTTACCTCCCCATTATGCTTTATTATGTACTAACATAGCAATCAAATCGGGGGAAGGAGCTCTCACTTGCAAGTCATGCAGGTATATTTAAATACCACCTAGTTTCTCTTTAATAAACATGCAGTGATTGGATAATTAAGTCTCTTGCTACATTTGCCGGCTGCTTAGGATTTTTTTTTCTCCCCCTTAAACGGATGTAAAAAACTGTCTACGTGAGAAAACTACTGAACTGCTGCACTGACAGATACACTGTGCTTTTATGACAGCAAAATTCCTCTTAAGGAGAGAGAGGAGAAATGAGCATTGATAAACTGCAGTATTTCAGTCCTAACCCACTGCAGAATTAGATACCACGCAGAATAGCTCCGGCATTTAAAAAAGTGCATTTGCTCCCCACCCCACCTCCAAAAAAGCCTCAAACCACCTTACCACACTGAACTAGCACTTGGAGGAAACACATTCCTGGCTAAAACTCGAGACCAGTGGTGCTCCACGGACCACATTCAACCTTTGAGACCACATCATCCAACCTGCAGGTCTCTCCATAGGTCTGAAGCGCTGGCGGCGATAATTGCCACTCCCCTGCTGTGAAATTTCTGGGCTCACGGGGGTCCTGGGGACCGGATGATGTGGACCTGTACAGAGGAACACACTGGCATGAGGTGAGGCTGCTTCGTGGGGTTGCTTCACAACCGGATCTAGTGCAAAGCATCTGGCCACTGTGAGAGGCCAGATCCACCACTCGTCTGCCCAGAAGAGTCACTGTCCTAGACTGATGGACCTACCAGAAAACACAGTCTAGCATCTCCCTCACAAAATTCACCATAACTATAATCACAACTGATACCAAAAACAGATAGAGTAACTATCTGGAAAAGTCATTTGCATACCCCACTAATTACCCATAATAAATTATGTATTTCTTGTGTATTTGCTTGGAAAGATTATTAATATCTTGTTTTGTAGATTCATTAATAGTGCATTAAAATAAGCAGATTATCATTGTTAATAAACGATTCTTTGGACTAGGGGTATTGTGCAGTGAAAACAGAATTGACAAAACCACTGCACTGTTACAGAAAAAATACAGAACATAATTGGTATTCCACTTTGCATATGTGATTGCTGCCATAGTATAATAAAGACTTAACTGATCAACAAGAGTTAGGATATGACCATTTGACCTCACTGCAATTACCATACTTTGGAAAGAAAGGGCACTGCTCAATTCAGTTTCTAAATACCTAAACACATGCTAATGAATGTGCAGACAGTCTGGATAGAAGGCCACAGAATGCTATGTTGATAATAGTATTGTGTTCACACAACAAGAGCAAACTATTAATGTCTGTGACATAAAAGATGCTCATAGTGGGTTGATGATAACATTGTGATTCAGCCATATTCAGCTGAGCCATTCTTCCCTTTTGTTCATGTGCTGTTTCCTTCTAATGGAAGGAGCAGGTTTTTTTTTAACATTTCTTCCACCCAATCATGGACTGTAGTAAAGCAAACCCACATGATACTACAGCACAGGAATCAAGACTGTTTCTGATGTCTGTCCTTTATCACTGGCTCATGCTACAAAAGTTAACCTCCATGCTGACGGCAAGGGCAATCCACGTGTGACCCTCCTGCTTGGAGAAGCCCCGCACTTTGCCAGGACTGAAAAAGAAAGCAAAGTAGAAGGATCAGTCTTGGAGATGTTCCTAGCCACACGTCTAGCACATCAGATTTCCCCCTCAACATATGCTAGTACAAGTTATAAAATAAACTGACTGCAGCATCAGGTGCAGAAGAACCACAGGATCATTCAAGGGAGGCCGCGTTGAGAATGGTACTCCATGAATACCGATACTTCGCACGCTCATGAAATCAGTACAGTTGGCTGAAGTCCCTCCTCACTGATTTCAGAATGTTCCAAGTGCTAGAATCCAAATTAAATTGTCCTATATTTAATTATGCAAGACCATGGGATCTTCAGATCACGTGAAAGTAGGGTTGGAAGGGACCTCAGCGGTCATCTAGTCCAGTCCCCCGTTCAAGGCAGGACCATCTCTGACCACACCACTCCAGGCAAGTGTCTGTCCAACCTACTCTTGAAAATTTCCAGGGATGGAGATTGCATATTTTCTCCACGTAATCCCTTCCAATACTTGACCACCCTCACCATTAAAAATCCTCCTAATCTACCTAAATTTCTTCTACCACAGCTTGAGGCCATTGCTCCTAGTCCTGTCCTTTACAGCCACAGAGAAAAACCCACCTCTGTCCTCTCTTTAATTGCCCTTCAGGTATTTGAAGCCTGTTATCACCCCCTTTCCCCTCAATCTCCTCCGTCTTCTCTTCTCCAGACTAAATAACCCTAGCTCTTTCAGCCTTTCCTCATAAGTCTTGCTTCCCAGACCTCTAATCATTCTTGTTGCTCTCCACTGGACTTTCCCATCTGCCCATATCTTTCTTCAAGTGTGGGGCCTGAAACTGGACACAGAGCTCTCGGTAAGGCCTCTCCAGTAGTGGACAGAGCAAGTGACACTCCTGTTAATACAACCCAGTGCACTGAGGCCCTTCTTTGCAACAGGAGCTCACTGTTAGCTCATATTTAGTTTACGGTCTACTGTAACCTCCATGTCATACTCTGCAGTACTGCAGTCTAGCCAGTCATTCCCCAGCCTGCATCTGTGCATGCAAGTGTTTCATCCCCAGTACAGTACTTTGCATTTGGCTTTGTTGAATTTCTTCTCATTGACTGAGGACCATTTTTCAAGTCCATCCAGGCCACTCTAGAGCCTATCCTTACCCACCAAAGTGTCTGCAGTTCCACCCATCTTGGTGCCATCTGCAAATCTGCTAAGTGTTCATTTGATCCTACCATCCAAAGCATTAATGAAAGTATTAAACAATGCTGAACCCAGGACAGAGCCCTGGGGAACCCTGCTTGATACCTCCCTCCCAGCTAGACATTAAGCCTTGATAACTATTCATTGAGCATTTTGATACCACCAGTTACGTATCCATTTTAGAGTGCTTTTGTCTGGTTTATATTTCCTTAACTTATTAATGAGAAAGTCATGGGAGACGGTATCAAATCCTTGCTAAAGTCAAAGTACATCACTCCAGCTGCTTTCCCCTCACCCACAGAGTCTCTCACCTTGGAACATAAGCAAATCCTGGTGGCCAGGTGTGCCTTGCTCTTGGTGAATCCATACTTGTTGCTTCTACACTGATGAGTATAGGCAAAAGTATGTTCTGGTTTATAGCCTCAGCTTACTGTCAACACTAATGATATGTCATAAGGAGTCAACAAGCAAGCATTTATTATATCCACATCGTCAGAAGAAACAAACACTTCAGCACTCTTATGTACTATGTCTCAACCATTGCTCTCATCTTGAAATATAAGAAATGTCTAGTAAAGGTCAATAAAGCCTTTGTTGCCAGCCGGTTTATTACCAACTTAACATACCCACACCCGAAGCCTTACCATTTTACCGCGAGTCTCATCTATTCCGAAGTCCGAGTCCTAAGCATTAACTGAAAGGCATGCTTCCACGAACCTCACTGAGACGTGGAAGAACATGTGCACAATGTGCATGTGCACACATACACACACAGTCTTTGAGCTTTCTCCAAACCCCCATTCATTTTCGTATTGAAGCATGCCGGTTCACCCCTTACAATGAAACTTGCACACAGTTGCTGGCCATCAAGGGTATGTCCTTACTTCTCCAGTTATGTGCACTGATTATTCCAAGTATTTTTGCTCCACAATGAAATGCAACTAAACCCTCATATCAAAGGACATACCATTTTTTTTTCTAATCAAGGTGATTCTTCATGCTGTAGAACTGCACGCAAATTAAGGAACCAGAAGGAGAAGCAGTGCTGAAAAGAGGTACCGAGTGACCCTGAGCATCAGGTCTTATTTTCCCCCTTTCAGGCCCATGTGTCTGTCCCTCCATTTCCAGTCTCTGATTAAAGCAGACCCCACTGCTGTCAAAGCTATTATAAAGTTACTTATGAGACTATCAGATGATGGATAATGAGTACACTGTGACCACTGCACTTTGTAAAATTTATGTTTGGGCCTTTCATACATAACATGTTAACATAGGTGAGATTTTTAAATGTATTGCTTTCCACCATCAGGAAGTGTCTACAGTTACCGACATCAGTGGTATTTTCACAAACAAATTTAAATACTTACCAAATCATTACACCTACTCTTTTATCACAGGGCTTGTTACTCAGCGGCAGACATGAGGCTTCCTTCTTGAAAATACTTACCAACAGTACCACCCCGTGAAAGTTTGTTCCATTCATTTAAAAATAATCACCACCATCACTATTCAGATAAGCTTATCAAAACACCTTACAAAAACTGATTAAATTTCATAATACCTATACAGGCCACGTGGCACATCAGACCAGTAGGAAAACAGATTCCAAAAGGTCCAGTCACTTGCTCATGATCACATGTACAGGTAATATGTCACGGCACATTGTTGTGTTAAACTCTCTGGGGTACCCAGCCATGATCTTGGGTGCAACTTTAGCATGAGAGGACAACTTGAGGTCCTGTATGGCACAACCAGGCATCCAAAGAGGACATCTAATTTTCTGAACAGACTGAAGTGGGGGACACTGAAATGGCACTCAGGAAGAGGCACAAAAAAGGTTGGCCCTGCTGATTTACACAGTAGTTCATTCAGAAAGTGCTTATGGTACCTAACCCTAACAGCCTCTAGTCCCCTGCAGAAAGCAAGCAGAAGCACACTTTTTTTCAATAAAGTGACAAAGCAATGAAGTTTCTCTCAGATTTTAGTAAGGTATCAAATCAGACTAAGCCCTGGGGTAATTCCACTTATTGCAGTGGTTTCATATCAGGCAAAGATGTGACTGTTTGGACTTGTGTTTACAGGTAACAATACCAAACTAGCATTTGCTGCTTCTTTTTTTTTTTTTTAGTTGAAAATACATGCCCCTCACACTAATTGGAGAAAGTGTTGGGGAAGAAATCATGCAACCCTCCTTAGAAATGATATTCCCCAAGGCTGTTAATTTTCGCCTTCCTAAAACAAACCCGGTACACAAGAGAGCAAACTATAAAAGATAAATGTTTCTCTTTATGCAAAGGGAGCTCACAATGAGTAATAAAAGGATATCAATTATTCACAGAGCTTCTCAGCAGTTTGGAGTTTCGAGACCAAAATTTGATAAATAGGATGCTACATGGGCTTCAGACAAAAGAGCAAAAGATTGACTTGTGAAATGCAGGTAACCCCGAGTACAGAGTGAGGACCGGGATGGGTAGACTGGTACCAACTGGGAACTAAGGACGATTGCTTGTCTAACATTTTCATCAATACAGACATCTTGCCAAAGCATCATTTCCAGGACTGAAAACTGGAAGCCACTGAATAGCTAATAGCCCGTTTCTTCATTCCAAGAAGTATTGCCTGCAAGAGGTTTCGTTTCTGGGAAGGTTGTGAAACCACAACTGGCCCCTTGCCTCCTTAGTCTGAAGTGGATGTACTTACTGCATTGACTGCCGAGTACTTAAAGAGAGTCAATTCTGCATATCCCATGGCTTATCTCTAGCTAAGTGAAGTTTTAAAGTTACAAACCTTAAATTAAGATACAACCCCCACCCCCATCTTGTTTATTATGTGCAATACCACATTAAATTGAAAACACCTTTCTCCTCCCTTTCTTTGTTTTTAGCCAAGGAAAGGGAAAGGAAAGAAATACGACAAGTAGAAGCACAGCCAAATGTGCTTCAAAATGTTTAATGAGACCCCTGAGACCGTAAATATCAGCTGACCAATAAAGTAAACCTTTTATAGGAACGCAGGTAATTTTTTATTTTTGAAGGATAAATCTAACCCGGACACACACAAAAAATAGGAAGGCTGAAATTAAATATGGCTTTTCTTCAAGCTGTTTCCTTCATTCTGTCACCTACCTCTATATCTCGCGGACTGCGGGCATACACCCCGAAAAGTACCCATGGAGGGTCTATGAATCCACAGACGGTTTCCAGCACTGGACTGTGCCACACAAAACATTGTGGCCTGAAAGAGGATCAAGAAGGGAGAGAACTCCAGAGGTATAAGGAAAAAAGAGAAAAGAAAAGCAAGATCAAAGCAAGTACCTTTAATTGGTAACATTTTGAAAAGATCCGAAAACAAAGCCAAGCCACTTCAGAGATTTCAAAATACACATTTGCTCTGTATTCAGTTCAGACAGCTGTCACAGCCATGGTAAGATTATTTATGACAGCTCTCAGTGATACAAGGCCCATTGGCTTTGCAAGCCTTAACAATGCAACAACCAAATCCATTGGGAATGAGTCAACTTCCTGTCCCTTGAGGATGAACTTCTACAAAGAGGGTCATCCAAAACCTCGTCCCCACAAAAACTGGGGAATATTAATGACTTACAGACATCCACACGATATACCACATTGCCTAAATCAGGGAGGGGGGCAACCTTTTGGGCAGGCATGTCGCAAATTAAACCCCAGACCCTCCCCGAGAGCCACTCTGATCTTCTCACTTTACCCGATCCACCATTCTGCTTCCTGCTCCCTGCCCCCTGCTCCTGACCCAATCTGTTGCTCTCCTTTCCGTGCCCTCTGCTGCCTTTCTCCTCCATGATCTGCCACGTGCCACATTCAGAGACTGCGCAATGCTGCTTGAGGCAGACGTGCCGCAGGTTGGCCACCCCGGCCTAAACCACAGAAAAAATTAAGAAAAAGGAGGACTTTGTATTTTTTCTTCCGCTAAATTCAAGAGGAAAAAAAAGGTTATTAAAAGTTTATGAACTGTTTAGACAAAGCCAAATGATTGTGAATACAGTTCCAAATGATGAATCCATTTATATGGGGAATGAGACCATCCCAACACGAAACCTATTTCCAGACATGGCTGCAGCAAATCCAATGGTTCAAGAGTTAACGTAAACCACTGCAGCGTTCTTCTGGAAGAAGCAGTCTTTCTGATGCACTTCAGACTGCAAACCTCTATGTTTAGAAGCTAATTTAGACTAGAATCTGGAATTTAATAACCTCCCCTCATGCAGTTGAAGAATATCTGAAGTAAAAAGTCTTCCTCCTAAATTAACTTTGAAATTTTGCTATGCAAACTAATATAATATCTAGTCAGATATGCTGATCTTACCTTGAAGGAAATTAATTGCTTGATTCTTCCTGTTAATATTATCCTGATACTGATAAAATTTCCCTAGGCAGTGCTGGATTGAGTGACATCCAGGGCACCTCTAACAAGCTAGCATGTAGAAAAAACTACATGAGAATTGCCAGCAGGGAAACATAACTTCCTCCCCCCCCATCTCAACTGATTAAATACTTTTAAATATTTGTCAAGGGGGAGGGGGTTCTTCTTTTGCAGCTTGATCCAAAGCCTACTGAATACAACGTGAGTCTTTCCACCGATTTCACTGCGCTAGGACTGGGTTTCACGTATACAGAGACTGTAACATGGGGTTTTTCAGAAGTGACTGGGCACAAGATGCAAAAGGAGCCCACAAGTTGGGCACCGCAGTGTCTGGACGCTGTCTCTCTGCAGTGGAATCACTGGTGATAGATGCCTCTAAAGGGCGACCCAAGAAACCTGGACACCAAAGGGGGAGATGCCTGCAGCTACCTAATAGGAAACACAAGGCATGAAGGCCAATCTAAAGTCCTGACCCTGGACAGAGAAGAAGCATCTAACTCAGGGTGGTACAGGTAATAGCTGCATACACTTGGGATCTGGAGCCTGAAACTCATTCCTCCAAGAAAGCACCTGCAAGCTTCCTTTAGAAGAAGAGGAGCTAAGGCCACTCTTTTTCAACACATCTGGAGGAGACAGCAGAGCCAGTGGTCCTCCATCGCTTGAAGGGATTCAAACCCACAACTGGCTGGAGGCTTTGCTGGAAGCTGGGCTAACTGGAGTCATGGGGCCAGACAGAGAGCAAGCAAGAAGGGTCAGCTCTGCAAGGCAGGCATCTGGGCAGTCCTGCGGTCTGATCCTTTCCATCGGGTGTGAAGCGAGCATCGCCCTCTCCACCTGATCTGACCATGGAGGCTGTGTTTAGTGCTGATCCCAAGGTGGTCAGCATACATAAGAACACATCTGCCATCATTTGGGTGGCAGACCAAGGCACACGTACTGCTGGCATGTTTCAAACTTCCAGATCCAACAAGCGACACTTGGTGAGCAGAGGTGCCTCCAGGGTCAGGGAGCCACCAGACAAGTAGCCCTTTGGAATCCGGGTGGACATTAGGCCTGGGTTAGTCCTGTTTTAGGCGTCCAAGTTTTTCCAATTAGGCATTTGGGACACAAAAACAGGGTACTCCTCTGACTGTGGCATGACCCACTTCTAGAACAGTTCCCAAAAAAAAGCCATAATCCTCAGTAAGAAAGATGACCATCTGTTGTCAATTAAAAGACACGAAGGGAAAAGTACTTTTGGAAAACAGTCTTTGATCAAGAACAGGAAAAAAAAACCCCAAAAACCCAGTTAAGCGCTAGCGTGATGTAGTGGGTTTATTGCCACTGGATGTTTATTTGAAGGTAGCAATAAAGGATCAAAGAACTCAAAGGGCACAAAGCAAAGGGACAAATTACCATGAGGGAGGAATTAACAGGATGTCAGTGACTTGCCCATGAGTGTACACTACGCATGGTACACTACACAGAGGTAAGCTGCTGCAGGTTAATTTTACCATGGAGCAAAAAAGTGCATACGACCAGTTATTCTGCAGTGGCTGGCACTGTAAAATCCTCCCCTCATTTCCTTTGCGGGCATTTGGTTGCATGCCCATCTGCCAAGACAACCATGTGGACAAACTCTTATATATTTCCACAGAATGACAACCCAGGGGAGACCTTGTAGAAAGAGAAATTGATGCTTAAAAAGGATCCAAGGAGACTGCTAAAAAGAATTTTGTGGGTTGCCAATGAGTGAAGAAGTTATCAAAGCAATAAGGTTGATAGAAAAGAAACTTAAAGACTTCAACTTTGAAGTGACCCAGATCTCCCGACACTATAGCGCCATCCAATAGGTTGTTGTACCAAATGCTGAAGTACAATATTTGCTAACTACTACCACTGCATATTGCAAGCAGACAGTAACGAAATATCTGAGGCTAATTACAGGAAAACCTCCTGTTTTAAGCACAAAATGTTATAAATACGCAACTTTTTTTTCTAAAAGAATCATAAACAGTCTTTTTTTTTATTCTGAAGTATGTTCGTTAGTGCCTAAAGTACTCCTCACAAGCCACCCCTGCTCTGTGCATCCCAACCCTGGTATCTGTACCAGGCTCGTAGTAGCCAATGCAACTTTTGTATTTCCCAGTCTTTACATTTGCAAAAATCTAATGAAAGGAGGTTTCAATATGTAGCTCCAGTTCCTCTCATTTCTCTCCCTAAAGTAAATAAAATATGTTGTTACTATGCAATATAGACAACGGGTAGACGTATCAAGGTCTTTTCTTATCAACAAAATAGTCATAATGCCTTCATATAAAGGTAAACTACCCAGTACTGCACTGCAGAAATACCACATAACAATGACTACCCATTTACACCAAGATATTTCTCCTTTCTGGAATGAAGCACCGGGAAGAAAAATTATCTACATACGTTATTTTTAAAAACATCCTCTCTGCCTCGCTGTCCAATTAATCATAATTTGTATGTTTGGCAATCTTCAATAACAGTAATATTCAAAATAATTAATGCCTTGTACAGATTTTTCACATACTAAATGCTATCTATATATTGTTTTTCCAGTTGGTAGCCAACATTAAAAAAAGCCATTTAATTTATTAATACCTACCAAAAGTCCTACATATTGACAATGATGTTGGAAACTTTTTTTCCCCTCATCTGTTAAAACGTTTGGAGATGAGAGGTATTCAATCTGAAATAAATTTAATAATTTATTTCTGTGGACATGTTCATGACTCACAGAAGGCTGCTAGTTAACTATATTCATTTGCAGAAGAAAGCAATATCGGACAAAAGTTTCATACTGACTAATCTAATACAGGACACTGGATTCAAGGACGTATAAATGAAGTCCTCAATACAAGCAAGTTGATGCACATTGAAGATTGGAAGGCTGTACTGAAGCCGATTCTCTATTCATAGCATTGCAACAATCCCGAAAGTTGAAGAGGAAATTGTCACCCGTCCACTTAAGGCCAGAGCCACCAAGAGTTAAATGGAAAGATAAGTGAAGTAAAAGACAGGTTAACCTTTAGCAGCAGTGCGTGGGACAACCCCACAGCACTTGGTTGCAAGGGAAGGATATAAGGTCACCTTGTTTCTTTCCCTGGAACAGCAGACATGTATTTAATTAGCTTTAAATAACAGAAAACATCAGAATCTATTCCCATTAATGTCAGGGGCAAACTGACCCCAGTGATTTTGTTGTTGATCCTAATAATAATACTATAATTATAGTAAATAATAATAATCCTTAGCACTTACATGGCTCTTTTCATCCATTGACTAATTAATGTCTAATTTAGTTTGAGAAGTAATACATTTCTGTCCGCAGGGGGGAAAAAAAGTCTGAGGTCCAAAAGCAAAGATTTGCAGATTTGTTCTAGATATTTACATATTTTAAGGTAATTTCCCAGGAGAATCTTGTTCCAAAAAAACAAAGAAAAGTTTGAAGGAACCCTCACTGTAAAAATGAAAGGAGTATAAATCATAGGAAATGGTAATGATATCATTCATTCTCAAAACAAATACTATGGATAACAGCTGCCAAAAATTCAAATGTATGTAAATTATTTTGACTTGGGATTCTTTTTAATTTGTATTTGCAACTCACAAAAAGTGAAAAATTAATCTGAAATCGTATTTCCAAAATGGATTCCTCTCCAGTATGTAAAAACTGTGCTTCATAGGTATAACAACAAAAATGATTAATGACCCCTGACATTAGAATTTAAAATGTCCTTCATGCAAATACACTGGTTCCTAGATTCTTTTGTAATACAATAGAAGCAGGAATTAGAATTGCAAAAAAGCAAAAGGAGCTACACGGAAATTACACAATGAAGTAGTTTCTTTGTAATATTGAGAGAGGAATATGAAATGAATACAAGATAACACTGATAGACGAACCGAGCAAGCCTTCCCCCCTAAAACTATCCATTCATTTAGACTGTACTCATTGCAAAACAGGGAATAAAAAATCAAATTCTCTGATTTCATCTGGTCAGCAACAGCTTAAACAGCAAGAAAGTGATTAATTTTAGTCAGAAAATAAAAGGTTTATTCTTCAAAGGGATATTGTCAGATGAAATCTGCCCTGTGATTTACATATTATAAAAATCAGCTTTTACATAAACTATGACACATTAAAAAACCAAAATAAATATTAAACACAGAACTGGTCCTTCCTTTTCAGGTTCTCAGCATCAGCACGGCTGTGCTCTAATAGTCCACGATGGAGCAGAAGTGAAAGCTCAGAGTATTTCATTTCCCAAATTCCAAGGAACAGAAAGCAAAGCCAACCATTTGTTTAAAAACCGACTCAACCATATTTTAAAATTGTTATAGAATAATCTGCTGTTTGTACATCATTAAAACAATTTTAAAGGCTAGTGATTGTGGGTGTATCTAGAGACCTCAGGGAGTAGAGACCACTGAGCAACACTGTGCAAACGCCAAGTCAAGATGCTCCTGGTCCCAAACGCCGTGGGGCCCAACAAAGCACACTCCTACTTCGGGTCAGTCGTGACCACAAGCATTGGCAGGATCATGACATATTTAAAGAGCCTGAATTTTAACCCATCTCCCTTTTTCCAGTCTGGAAATATCGATACAAGGTTCATTTACAGAGAAGAAAGCTACTTAAATCAGGGAAATAAATCCACTCCCCAGATTTCAGCATCTAAAGCTGGCTGGCAGAAAACATAGTGTTCCACTGCAAATACACACCAAGCACCTAAATGTTTTGCCTTCAGAAAAATAAAAATGAGCTCCGACTGAAGGGAGACTCAGAGGTACATTTTTATCGTTTTAATTTATTTTGTTTACTTTCCAGTGCTTGCAATATCCTCTCAGATACTTGAGCGCAAAATGTCTTCCCTACCAATTTGCTCCTTTTCCATTTATCAGACATTGATTTCTTTTACCTCCTTTACTTCTAATGGAGCACAAACCAGCGTGGCTCTGGTTTAACTAACTGTGTGTCCTCAGCATTGCCAGTGATGTCGGCACTGCTCTGGGAGCAGCTTCGTTACCTTGTGTTTCCTGGGCTGCTGCAGACCTGAGCGCTGTCCTGTGAACCAGGCTAACTGCCATTTTAAATGTCAAGATTTCAAGGAACCTGAAGTGGAGGAGTTTTGTGAAAGACAGAGCAGAGCTTAGGAAAAAAGCAGTCTGGGGAACACTGACTACACCACCTGTTACAGATGCCTGAGTGCGGATGCTCCTCTGGACCACGTGCAGGCCACGGACTGCTCTAGTGGATGCTGGCTGGTTAAGTGGCACAAGGGACCATGCATCCTGCAGGGCTTAATCATAGATTCAGAAATTATAATGCTGGAAGGGACCTCTGCAGATCATCATGGTCCAGCCCCCTGCACCATAATAACGTGTAATATAATCATGTTATATCACACGCTAACACACTCTTTCCTTGCCTCCAGTATGCACCTTCAGGAAGGCTGGCTATGGAGGCTGCGCATCCACAGGCTGAGATCCCGCTAGCTTCAGTCTCCTTTGTGCTGCTGGCATGGTGCAGGCAGACAAGACAAGGAGCCTTTCCTTTCCTCCCTTCCATGTCCCACACGCTGCAGCAGAGAGGGAATTACTGCTTTTTCTGACCACCAAAAATTCAGGACAACTTTGAGAGGGGGGCTCACCGTTGAGTTCAACTGGCTCCTGGCCCCAACTCCAAAAGGCCCTACTCCACTGAGTGGTAAGCAATGCATCTTGCCCATGTCTCAGACCACTGCCAGACCGCTTCACTAAAGGATGCGCTGGGAAGAAGCCTGTGGCCCAGGCATGTTAAATACTTTGCAATGCAGCAGAAAAGCAAATGCAAAATTATTCATGATAAAAAAAAAAAAGACAATACCCCACCAGGAAGCTGCATTTTTGTCAGCTGATCCTTTTCAAAGTGCCTAGGAGACGCTTTCTTTTACCGCTCTGGTAGCATGGCAGAGCCTTACAAGAGTGCAAATGTGACCTGAGCCCTATTCAGGGTCCCTTTGCATTGAGGTGCCATGGTCCAAAGACAAATCTGGCTGAAGCTGTTACTTAGGGGTGTGTATGCAGGAAGAGCAAATATTTATTTTGCTCCATTCCAACAAGAGAGAAAGACTGAAGTAAACTGATTTTAAGATACAGTAAAGCATGCCTCCAGGCTGCGATTACACATGACAACTTGTAGCACAAAGCAAAATAAAATGCTAAGATGCAAATCCTCAAAAAGGAGCTGGATAATCGAAACAACAAATGACCCTTAAACTTAAGTAGCAAACACAACACTACATATTGCACAAGGCAATCTCGAGAAAGATAAACAGCTTTTGTCTCTGTGGATTCTGCTACTGCCAGGGCTGAGATGTGCTTCTTCCTTTCCCAGGGGGATGGCTAGGGTATCTAATATATCAGGAGGTAAAAAGAAACCGAGATCTCTGAAGTTCAAAGGCAAGATTTTTGGTCATGGGAAGACATGCCTGTGAAAATGTAAAAAAGGGCTCCAAATTAGGCTTTGTCAAAAAAATGAGCGACTTCAAAAATCAAACATTGCCATAAAAGAGAACATTAAAAGGTACAAAGCTTCTGATGATGTTCTTGGTAAATGGAAAAAAGAAAGGTAATCTGAACCTGGCTCTTTGTTGAATATTTGTGAAAGGCGAGGATTAGAAGTCCCAGAACACCTCATCTTCTAATGGAAGGTCTGGAAAATGTCTTTGAAGTTCCCAATTTGTGATCTAGGGATTTTGTTGTCATCGTTGATGTTGCCAGTGTTCAAAAATATGCTTGAGAAACTGAGAGTGAGATAAAATCAGGTCAATGTAGAAGACTTTTGGGACACAAATCTGAAGGAAAGGGGAAAATTCTAAGCAGAGACACTTGATTTATGTTATATTAAAAGGAGAAAAATTGGCAGGGAAAATAACTTCAAAGTATGAACAGGTTCTGTCTTAAAGTTGGCCAACTCTTCATGGGGAAATGGTCATTTTGCCAGAATTTTATTTCACAGAAAACACTGCGTAACACGAAACAAAGAGAAATTTGCCATTTACAAATAAAACCACTTTGGGATCTATTCAATACACCCATGAGTTAAGTAACTAACCTGGGAGGTGGCAAAATCAAATCACTTTTATTAAGCTCAACAAGGCACATGGTCACTTCTCCAAACCTAACCTCTGGTCAAAAGCCATAAGCCAAAATCATTTTACAGCAAAAAGTTCAAGACCACGCAAAGCTTTATTAAGGGCCAGAAGTATGTGGTGGTGATGGGGCACTGTTGAAGAAGTGCACCGAGCCTGTACAGCCCTTTGGCAGTGAACAACCAGGCACAAGGCTCCGGTCTGCCATGCCTTGTCCCCCCACACCTGAGTCAAGGGTCAGGAGGCAGATGTGCCAGCTGAGCAGACTGTTGTGCAGGAGGGTTTTTGGACTAGTTTCCATCTATTTTGGTGCTACATGCTGAAAGCCCAGCAAATGTGATGAGCTGAAACAGTCAGAAGGGGTGGGCAATAAGCAGTAAGTTCATACAGCACTATGCTCTCAGCACTGTTACTACCGTGCAGCTCTCGCCTAGACGGTCACTGGTAAGTACCCCCTCCCACAGCAGGGTACTCATTGCCTGGAAGCCCCTTCCAAAGGTCCAGTATCTGGCCCCTACATATGCAAAAAAACCAACATTATTAACAGTAGTTTTGCATTGACAGCTGCCAGCCAGCTTCAAAGCAGCTGATGTGCGAGGCCCTGTGAGCAGCCAGGCACCCAAGCAACTGCATCTTTATCACAACACCAACACCTGTCCGGAACATCCCGAGTGGGTATTAATGCCCCAAACATCCTACATGCTCATTAACCTCCCCTTGACTTCATCTCCCTCAGCCTCGCTAGACCAACAGTTTCTTTCTCTGTCTGTATTAGCACAGCTCTCGAACTCTCCCCTTGATGCATGGATTCACTGGTTCCCACCAAGGCACATCAACTGAATTGTCTCAGAGTTTAGTCACGGAGTCCCAGTTGCATCACTTTTTGCTAAGGATTTCTTCCTTTAGCCCAAGGTTTGCATTCTTTTGGTCAATATAAATCTCCTCTGTCATCTTATTTGGGCTGTCACTCCAAGGGTTCGCTCGCAGAGCCAAGGTCTCCTTTATCCATTGTATTCCAGGCTGATCCCTTATAGCAGTTACCCTGCAAATACATCATTATTAATTTCCCTCCTGACCCTCCCAATTTTTATTCCATAAATTTGTCTCCCAGGTATTAACTTTCATAAAGTAATATGTCCTGCTTCATTAACCACTACCTACTGGGGAGGTGGCACTGCTCGCTACCTCCCTTTTGCTGCTTTGCCTGCCACACTGAACTGCAACTCTGCACGTGCACAATCCTGCTGTAGGATCCAGTCCCCATCACAGAGGCTGGCACTCCCCTACTAGCACTACATCATAAGTTCAATGTGGCATTTCACATAGCATTATTGCAATGACTGATCTGTTCTCTTCCTTCCTGTTCAGAAATCTAGAAAGACTATTTAGTCTATTTTATAGGTCATAGTTTAAAAGAAACGGTAGCGTGTGATGAACACTTAATGTTTTAATCTGAGTCTACAGTTAATGTTGATTATTTAAAATGTACAACAGTAGATGTTGCATGTTCTAGTCCTACATACACACCCACTAAAAACTATGGTAATATTCAACATTGAAAACTAAGTAAATAAATAAATTAAATTAAATTAAAAATTACATACATACACACACACAAAGGGTGTTTATAAAGTCCTTGTGCAACTTCAAAAACTTTAATAACTTTGGATATACACATGATAGAAGCAAACTGTAAACAGCAATTGAAAGCATATTTCATTATGTTTTTTAGCATAGTAAAAGCTATGAATAGGGTAAGGATCACAAATGCAATTCATGAAGCTACTCAGCAGCAACTGGAAAATGTTTTCTGAGTTGCAAAATCGGATTGAATGATGCACCATGAAAGACAACGGTTATGTTGAAGTCTAGAAATTTGAGCTGTATTGTGTTGAAACTTAATGAATTACGCTTTCAATCGCTGTTTACAGTTTGCTTCTGTCATCTGTACACCCACAGTTATTA
>NW_017728997.1:17368930-17369526 GCF_001723915.1 Gavialis gangeticus | reverse complement strand
AATTGAAAGCATATTTCATTATGTTTTTTAGCATAGTAAAAGCTATGAATAGGGTAAGGA
Organism: Gavialis gangeticus; assembly: GCF_001723915.1. Classification (NCBI taxonomy): domain Eukaryota; kingdom Metazoa; phylum Chordata; order Crocodylia; family Gavialidae; genus Gavialis; species Gavialis gangeticus. The sequence continues at coordinate 17,369,466 of NW_017728997.1, read as the reverse complement.
TCACAAATGCAATTCATGAAGCTACTCAGCAGCAACTGGAAAATGTTTTCTGAGTTGCAAAATCGGATTGAATGATGCACCATGAAAGACAACGGTTATGTTGAAGTCTAGAAATTTGAGCTGTATTGTGTTGAAACTTAATGAATTACGCTTTCAATCGCTGTTTACAGTTTGCTTCTGTCATCTGTACACCCACAGTTATTAAAGTTTAAAGTTGCACAAGGACTTTATGAACACCCTACACACATACACCTGTAATCTATTACTAATATCCATGATGTTAGAAACTTATTTTAGATCAGTAAAAACACTTGGCTACAACCAGGGTATCAAAATATTAAGAAATTGCTGCAGAAAAACAGATAGCTTCCATATTAGTCATGCATACTGCCTTATAAACAGACAAACTGAATAGTGTTTATGTGCACAAGTAATTGGATACTGTACATTTGTATGTATGTCTGCACGAACATTTCAATTTGTTTAATAAATAGCTGGATATCCAAGTATTACACGTGTCTCCTCATGGGTTTTGC
>NW_017728997.1:17366141-17368919 GCF_001723915.1 Gavialis gangeticus | reverse complement strand
GATATCCAAGTATTACACGTGTCTCCTCATGGGTTTTGCATTGGCACTTAAAATGGTATTACTATATCCACCCCCCCCAGATTAATTAATGGAGCCTTGCTCTTGCAAATTTATAACGTGGCAGGTCTCTCATAGACATCAGGGAATCATTGAGCCAGATCCTTAGCTGGTACTAGTAGCGACCATAGCTACACCTAATAACAACAGAGCTGGGAGTCTCCTTCTCCGATTCTTCTTACTTGATTGGTGGAAAGCTACCATCTAACCTGGAGGTAGGCGGATGTGATTTTAGGATGCCCAGCATCTGAAGGACTCTTCACTTCCCCAGGTATTTTTCATTTTTTCCATTACCAGTACAAAGGTAAACAGTAGTTATTTATTGGAGTTATATATATTGTTATTTTTAATTTAAATGGTATATATTTATGAGATTAAAATCCCAAGAAAAGCAGACATTGATGGTGTTTAAATAGCTAGCACTTATATAACCGAATCTTTCTCCATTTTTTTAAGAGTAGACTATATACCTTAGTTTTTATAAATTCTTTTATTTGCCATATAAGAGACCCTGCCATGCCTTTCATTAATATTCAGAACAGACTGTACACATTTGGTTAGCCTTGCTATTGCAGACTCCTTCTCCTAATATCCATCAGAAAGAGAGATGCACCCAAGTACCGTTGGAGTCACCGTTGACCCCAATGAAGGATTCGAACTTCAATATTGAGCTAGTTGTGTGTCTTCCTCGCATGCTCCTAACCCAACACATGAATGTTACAACAAGCAAGGACTGTCCCTAAGACACCAAGCCACACCAGTAAGGGCAAGCTCACATTTTTCCAATGAAATGTGTGCTTCTTAAGTCAATCCTACCTTTCTGGCTTAACAGTAATGAATATAAGCATCTCAAACACTGCATCATCAGCCCGCAGCCCAGACAAATTTCCAGGCTGCCAATCTCCCACTGGACAGTCTGCACGAAGGCACTGGGCTCAGTTATGAACATTACTGCATAGTCAATGCACAAAACTAATTTTGGCCAACTTTTCTCATGTCTCGCCTTTTAATTAGCTAATTATCTATAATTTGAGGGCAAATGGTTCTATCGCCATACCAAATCATAATGGTGATAATGGCTGCCCTTGTTTAGCTCCTTTACGTATATGAATTTTTCATGCTTACAGCTGCTGAATCTGGGTCTTGCTTAAGTCTTATTGTCTGCAGCTTGATTTCACTTCAGGAAACATCTAATGTCCCTCATCATTGGCATTTACCCCCATTCTACCCTGTCAAACACCTTGCCTGTGTCCAATGAGAGAAAAACATGACATTTCTTTTATAGATATTCTGAATACATCTTCCAGTGTTTCTCTAGGGCCTAATAATTTTGTAAATGTCAAGAGGGTCTGTAAAGAGTCCAGCAGAGAGCAACAAAAATCAGTGTCATGGAAAAGAGCCAGAGTTATTTAATCTGGAAAAGTAAGGACTGATAATAGCCTTCAAATACCTGAAGGGCAACTATGGAGAGAATGGAGACGTGGCCTTTCGTCTGTGGACAGGACTAGGAACAATGGACTGGCTGGACTAGATGAGCTTGTAAGCTCCCTTCCAGCCCAGTTTTCCTATGATCGTATGATCCTAGGACTCATTTTCTCCCCATATTAGCACTCTAGCTAAAGGATTAAACTAGGATATCACATGTGCTTGGCAAAGATACCAGAAGAAAAACTGATCTGTACCAATTGAGCCATATTGGTCTTGATAGTGATGTTTTATTTATTAAGCTGGAAAATCTCCATCATCCAAAAAAACCCAACACACACGTGCATACACACTGTAAAATTTGTTAAGAGATATTTAAAGTGTTTAAACACGCAGAATTTAATTAGGTTTATGACTGCAACCATTTCTGTTTGTTTTCAAGTCTTCACTTACTCCAGTCAGTAACTTGTGCATTTATATAGCCTGAATGGTAAGATGTGAGGTTCTCCCAGTTCTGGACACAGTCTATAGGACCCTGCAAGCATTTCATGGGGAGTTTTTTTGGACTTTTGACAGCATTGCTGTTAAAGAAATTTCTCACTTGTTCCTTTGTCAAACTACCCTCACCCCTAGCACCCCAAACTGATCACTCATTTCAATTTTCTATAATTTCTCTTACTTTTTCCATCTGAGAAAATAAAAGTGTGGTAACTAATAAGCTGGCATAAAAAAAAGAAGCAGCAGAAAACACATGCGTGTGCACTCACCTCTTTCCACCCCCACTCCCTCCCCCATGGCCCCACCATCACCATTTGTTTTATTAGCCCTTGGGAGTCCTCTTTACGTACTTTGATCTTCCCCTTATTATGACCTTCGGGTCAGACTCTGGATCTGGCAACCTACATCTTTTTGGGTTGTTACTCTAGCCCATCTTTGTGCACTTCCAGTGTATTACTCTGTGCAGTTCTGCAAAGCATTATTCCTTTATTATATCTCTTGGTGTAAAAATTGTTTTATGGCAATTCATATGAAAGATATGATACACAAATAAATTGCATTTACTGTATAATCACCCAGAAATAAACTGCCTGGTGTACTTTATTGCCTAAATGGAAGTTTGATGTTGATATTTTAAAAGGTGGATTTTATTTCCCATTCGGCCTGAATTAATGCCGTTTTACATATGAAATATTTTCCATTGGAACTAAAATATATTTTGAGAAAAACCTATTCATTTATTATCTAACAGATGACTGTGCATGTGTAAACACACACACACACACACACACACACACA
>NW_017728997.1:17360331-17366130 GCF_001723915.1 Gavialis gangeticus | reverse complement strand
CACACACACACACACACACACACACACAGTCATATAAATATATATCCAAATAATTCTTAGGATGCTTTAAGCATCCATCCTTGTATGATGTTTCTTCTGAACTTATTTAATTTGATTTAAAATAAAATTTAGTTGGAAGTCAGCAAGCAAATAAAGTAGCAAAGTTAAAAATTGTTATTTTTAGTTCTTACATATTAGCAACCAAAGCTGCAGTAATTCAACATAATTATCATTCAACCTCCCACTAATAACCTGCCGGAATGAGAAAATAATAATAAAAAAAAGGAGGTTCGCTATTGGTCCAGGCCATCACTCATCCTCTGCAGGAGTAGCTGTTCTTGCCAGGAAGAAAGGGAAGTGGAAGAAAGTACAGAACCATAACATGCAATACACCTTTTTCAGATGATCCCTCTGCAAAAAGGAAAACATTTTCTTTCACTAGAGAAAAAGTATTATGGTTCATCCTGTCAGATGTGCTTTGATAAGTCCTTGTGGTGATGCTGGGGTCCAAACATTACTAGAAGAAATGTTTGCTTGAAGGAACTATGCTTGGGGGACCTTAATTTAAGAACGGTGTGTTCTTTAAGTAATAAATTGGAATAATCTGTAAAAGCCTTAATTAGTTCCAGATAAAACTCTGGCATAAAATATCCATCGGTGCAAAATACAGTCAACTTATACATGTTAAAAATTCAATGTTAGTTGAAAACTGTATTATTATGACTGAAGTATGCACATGTTATGCTACAGGTAGACACAAGGGCGCAAGAAACCACTTTACAATTTTCCCAGAAGTACAGAGTCAAAAAGGTCACCTGTGGTAAAGGATCTTTTGCATTAGTCTTTTAAATCAATGCATGAATTAAAGGTAATTTACATATAAATGGGCTAATACACAGGCTTTGAAATTAAATGAATTTTTTAAAGATTTAAGAAACGGCAGAAAAGGTCAGTTAGGTATTAAGTGTACATAATGTGATTTTTGAAAAAAAAATGCTCGTCTTAGAAACTATATGTTTCTGGTTTATTAATATTTTGTATGTGTAAACAGTTTGTCCAAACAGATTTTGATAGCTGTTGGTAAGAAAAAGTGGAATAAAAACCACTTCCACGTGATAAGAGTATCATATTAAAGAAAAGTGGAGCGAAGAGGGAGAGACAATAATCTGATGATGAAAGGCGTTTAAAAGGCTGACCTTTGTTCACACAGAATATAGTGAAACATTAGCATAAGATTTGCTAATATTATACTGTAAACAAGTATCAGGGCTGCTCGGAGTGACTGTGTTCATCTTCTGCTGACGGAGAGAAAAAGGAAGGGGGAAAAAGCATCGCTAGTGGCTAACAGGGCCCAGCTCCTGCCTTGCATGCCCGGATATTGAGGGTGCCAGCAGGAAGGTCTACGGGCAGTCCCGGCATGAGCATGTGGCTGGGCACAGGAGTCCACTTACAGCATGGAGGAAAACATCTATGGAGAAAGGTCAGTGTAAAAACAGGGAAAACTCACAACCATGTATAGATCTGTGTTGAGAATATTCTCGTTGCCTATTTTCAAAACTATATTGAATCTGGTTTAACCAGGACCATCTTTCCCTAGATGTTTCTTTGGCAGAGCAGAGGATCTACCCCCATGCCTCACTGGCATACAGCTCCTAACATCTAAATGCATTTCCTTTCCACCAGATTGTGCTCTGCTAGCAGCCTATCGCTTTGCAGAAGCAGCAGATAGCGTGTACAGAAGTGTCTGATGTGGTGCACTCTTCCATCCTTTCATGCTTGCTCCCATTTTGGAAGATGACCCATACAGTGAATTATCGTAAGGCAATCTTGATCCTCTAGCTCCTATACTACAGGCATAAGAAGTGAAGACTGTGGGTGCCTACACACAAGCAGCAAGGCTGCTGTAATTACAGTGCGTCAGAGCAGGCTTGATTAATCGAGTCTGCTGGAGCATGGTAATTACCGCGCTCCAGCAGGCTCCGGCATCACGTGCATCAGTGCCCTCTTGCTTTAAAATGGCTTTAAAGAGCCCCTACTGCTATTTTTAAGCATGAGGAAGCTGATACACGAGATGCTCCAAGAGCTTTAATCAGAGCAGCTCTTGGAGCCACTCTAATTGAACCCCCACCACACACACACACGCACAGAGCACGTATGTAACTGCCCAGTGTGTGTAGGAGCTAATTCTCTTGCTCTCCGTGGGCGAGCAGAGTGAGCAACCATGCACCATCTCACACCGACACATAAGAGATGCAGTAACTGACTCAATGTTTTTGCCAGTGCTGGGATACATGGTTTAGTTGGATGAGTCAGTTTCTAAAACTGAGAAGGGGAGGTGGAATAGTGTTAGGGGAGGTTAGCATAGTGTTTCCCAGAACAAGATTAAGTCGCATCTATTCCCTGAACAGGATGAACTCATTTGCAACGCATCAGCAAAAAGCCACAGCAAAACAGTGGCACTCTGGCAGGCACAAGAGACTCAAAAAGTGGTTATTTAAGCCTAATGATGAATAACAAAGAGAGAAGAATTAAAACATTTAACAAAAGAAACTCTTGGTGGGAAAAGCAAATCACTGGGACATCAATGCTTAGGCAGTGGTCTAGGCACCGGCTAAAGAATACCCTGATGGACGCACCCAAGGGGGTTAACTAGCGTGGACAAAACTAGCAGTAGTACAAAACAGCTCTATGCAAAAACCTAGAGTCCTGTGCTCCAAACCTATTTCTCTACGAAAGAAACTGGATAGTGAACTCAAAAGAATGAATAATTATCTTATAAATAATGCAGCATGGGTCAAAAACCTAGGGAAAAAGTAAATTTCAGTTTCTGCCCTATACTACGTACTTTGTAATTATTAAACCGCTCCTTTTCCTTGGAGAAAAGTGAAAAGCGAGCTCTGGATGGGCCCTGCAGGGCACAATTTGAAAGCAACAAGCTTTCTGCTATGTGTTGATTCTAGGATATGCACCGTGAAGCTCCCTGGCTGTGTACTTACAAATACCCAGGTTCTGTAAAGGTAAATAATAAAAAGTAGTCAAGGAAATGGATGTGTAAAGGAAAGATAAAGCTAATCCTTTGATCTTCAGTATTAGTGGCTGAAATATATGGCAACAGGATTGCCCATGTGCTTAGTTAGGCATGTGTTTCAGTACCAGGTGGAATAAGGGCTGCAGCATCTCCCTGGCCTCAGAAACCATTTCACTGGAGTCTTGATATTTTTCTAGCTTCCACCACTGGGGTTCTTACCTAATTCAAACACCATATTGTGGGATAAAAAGAGCAGAACATCAAGGGGGGAAAAACCAAAAAACAAACCAAAACAAAACAAAATCAATAAAATGGTAGCCAAGACACTTTGCAAGGAAAGATTATTTTCCAATATTGCAATAAGCAGTTCTGAGGGTGTTAGAAAAGGAGAAGACGGGAAGGGAACTAGAGGCATAGTTTGCCTTTCCTTCAAACAAAGTTTTGTTTCCTTGCAAGGACCAGGACTAGTTGTAATCACAACTGTAGGAGGAACTTTGGAGGTGGTTAGTGAGCTATCAGGACGAATTTGAAAGGATTTGGTTCAGTTTCTGTACTCTGCAAATTGCTAGAGGACTGAATTTCTAGAATGAGTTTAACAATTCAGAAGCAGGGATCAGTCCAGCAACCGCAAATCAGAAATCAATTCAGAACAGATTTGGCTAGACCAAAGCACCATATTGCACATTTACAACTCGCACTCCTCATGTGCACCTCCCACCACCCACAAGGACATCCTGCAATATGGCCCTCAGAGCACAGGAAGAATTGGAACTAATTATTAGACAGAAATGTGAGATAGTCTACTGCCAAGAGAAAACAGAATATACACTATTAGGCCAAAAATTTCAAACGTCAGTGTCTAAAGTAAAACGAATATGAGTGGCTAGGATTTTCTTGGATGTATCAAGCACTCTCAACTACGAGGGAAAAAAATCATCAGAGGCTGTTTAATACCTGCTAAGGTACATCTCACTGCACTACAGGGCAAATACACCAAACCCAGTTCAAGGCCTGAAGGCAGCGTAGAGGAGCTTGCAAAATAATAAGCTGGGTAAATCAGGCTGCATGGACATCTATGTTCCTACTTTTCCATTCCTTCTAGCGTCTGCCCTGGCTTGTAAGCAGCACAGAGCACTGAGCATATACACACACTGTTAAAAAGCGTGCTACTCATTTGCTTGCCTAAATATGAATCTGGTGAATAACTTCAGGGGCATACATTTGAAATTGTTACGAGGAGGGATTCTACAGTGAGTGGTGGAGAAAGATGACATTCAACAACAATTTGAAAAGGAATCAAAGCAATTCAAAGGTGCATAAACTGGGAGTATAAAATAGACCAGAAGCGAGAGCAGCACTATCTAGCGCTGCCTAAAAGACAGATGGGGAATCCTGCGTGCAATTCGGACCTCTGTCGTGTGAACCGGGTTGCCCAAAACCGGAGGTGATGGAGAAGAGGCCAGCCAGAATCACAGTAGCGCTGGGATATTCAACGAAGTTAGAGATGCTGGGTCTATTCCTTGGGAAAGAAATTAGCAGGGGGTTGTACCAGTGTATACAAAATCTTGAAGGGAAAAGAAAGAGTACTTTCATAAGGCTATACGAACTCATGTCAAATAGAAGAACAAAGGGCATGAACATAAGCTGGGGAAAGGTTATCCACTAAAAGACTTTTGGAAGAAATGTTGTACATAGAGAATAGTGTGACAGAAAATAAACCACCTACAGGAAGCTTTGAACAACCTATATAAACTTTAAGGTGACAAGCACTTGAAAGACAGCTGCCATATAGAAAGGGGTAGCTGGCCTCTGGGAAAATGGGCTTTGTAGCTTTTCCATTTCTTTAAATCGTGTCCATTATGTTTCCGCGTACTGTCTACCGGCTATGACAATGTACAAATAGCATGATGCCATTAAGAGAGAGAAAGATCAGACACCAAAATAAATAAGGGACCTAATGCAGCACCCCATGATGTGAGAAGGTAGAAGATACCATCTCCATACTCACCTCCAGCAGGTTTAACAATATTTGACCACTATCCATTGGTTTGAGAACCCAGTATTTTATTTTTTATTTTTTTTAAGTTGATGTCTAAATACCACTATTAATTATGCCATTATTTCCAGCACCTCTGGCACCAGATAGCAGCTGCCACGGTCCGTCCACCAAAGCATGTTCATCCTCTGGGTGCTTCCAGCATGCTCCAAATCTGCAGCTAGGCTGCTAGAGCATGAAGCCCATCTACTGGAGGACTGCGGCTGCTGTGTGGCCGTGTCTACACGATGCCTCCCTCCAGCTGCCGGGCAGAGGCATGTGGAGCAAAAGCATGCTCAAAGCTCCACCAGCTAAGCTTGGGTTTGCTTTGTCAGCTAGAGCTAAGTTCAGCTTGCCACTCTCCGAATAAGTTACAGCTCAGGAGGTTGAGATTCCTTATGCAAAAGTTGGTGTCCTAATTGCTTGCCCACCCCAAATATTTTGGGCACATGCTTCCATAATAATCCTTATAATGGGCGATTTTAAGAGCTCGAACCCAGGACCTGTCACCCTGAAGCACTGCGTAAATACGGCAGAATTACAGCTGCAGCTATAGTAGAAATGGCAGCACCTACCCCTTCGATGGTTAGCTTAATGACACAACCCCTGACCGGTGTTCAAGATTATTAATGAAGGCCTCTAGGTACTACTGATTGCAATTACACACACACACACACACACACACACACACACACACACACACACACACACACACACACACACACACACACACACA
>NW_017728997.1:17349431-17360126 GCF_001723915.1 Gavialis gangeticus | reverse complement strand
GATTGAAATGGACAAGCAAGTGCTAGAATGAACAGTTTGTTATTGTCTTTGTGACAAGAGTTTCTGCTAACAAGTTACTCTTGGTTTACTATCATTCAATCATGTTGCTAATAGGAACACTTTTACAGTAATTGCTGTATTGTTGGCAGCACAGAAGAAGCTGAATGGTTCTTGGAATCCATTAATGATTTGTGGTGACTTTCAGTGTAAAGATGACAATGTATTAGTTTACCAGATGCCAGATCATGCCATGGACCATTAACGAGAGGGTGTTCTCTGAATGCTTTTAGAACAAATACCAGCTGGTCTATTTTCAGCATGCAGACATAATCACATGCATCTCCTATCAGACTCACTACAATGCTGTCAGATACATCATAAATTAAAAAGGCTCCAAATGCTCATTTACCATTTCTTATTCTAAAAAATGCACCGCATTGCTCTGCACAGATTCCAAAACATCACAATTACCATTTTAAGCGGTCAAAGGGAAAAAAAAAATATATATATATATATATAGTGAATTTATCTCTTGCAAAATTAAATTGATAAACAACTATTTCTATTACAGAACTATTCCAGATATCCCTCAGACATGCTTGGCCTTATTGCAGAATTTGAAGTCAATCTCTTTTCTATCAAGAATCATTTGAAAACCGAGGAAGTTTAAGAATGCAGTTTCAATTGGTTAGTACATCTGGGGTATTACAATCAAATCGCTACTGTCAGAGGCAAAAGAAAAAGAAACACCTAATCGCACGGAATTGTCTGTGGATGGGCTTGCTGTCGGTGCCAAACAATCAGTTCATCTTAAACAGAAGTCTACATCGCTTGTGTATTTTCTAGATAAACGGAAAGACGAGGGTAGGTAACTTGTGCGATTAGGAAGGACAAGAATACACACCTACTACCATGAGCTCTTTGGAAGAGGGGAACTCAAGATCCCCCTGGCTCTCTTGGGGGGTGACTTTAATGAGGTCTGTTCCAGGTCCCTTCCATCCCCTCCTGGTGCTTTGGACAACTAAAGTCCAATGAGCGATTCCCCTGGCTCCTCTACCACCGTAGCTGGGAGGAAAGAAGGATGCTTTCTGTCAACTTTAGCCTTGAAACCATTTTGGCACTGTTCAAACCCCACCATTATTCAGTGTGCTGATCTCTTAGAAGAATATACTGACTGTGACATTATTGTTGTGAATTTGAAAGGGATTGTTCCCTCCCACGTGGCAAACTGGAAAGGCAGTTGGTGGGTATTTTTCCACCTTACTTCCAGCATCCCAATAGCATGGTTTAGCGAATTTTTATTTGTGGCAACTTTGGTGGCGAGTAGACCCAGTGCAAGATCTCTGCCACTAGAAACTGCCTGGCTATCACTCCTAAGTGTGTCATTCATGCCAGGGGGTTGGACCAGGTGATACTCCAGGCCCCTTCTAACCCTACATCTCCCTGCCTAGTACAACAAGGGGCTCCTCTCCTCTCATTTCTCTCTCTGCTATGGATAGAGGAAATGCGTTTGGTTTCTCCCAGGTCCCCAGGCAGGCAGAAGAGGACAACATCCCTCATACTCATTCTCGGGATTGGTGTTACCAAACCCTGCATCCTCAGGGTCCAATTAAATTCAGCATCAGAATGACCCTGCTGAATAACCAGGGGCGACATCCTCCCTGAACTAAATGCCTCCCTGAAGTTGTAGACCCTACCCTCCAATGTGGCTTTTGTTCTTTCTAGGACCACATTCATAGAAATGATTTCTGGATTTGCTGCCCTGAGAGTTTTGTTCAATAACACACAGCAATCTCTTTTGAATGTGATGGGCTAATGGCTGGTGGAGGAAGAAAGGACAACCTTTTCCTCACCCCCCAAAACATGCATCTTTATCAATATTGTTTCTACTGCAGTTCCAGCCTGACACATTAACCTCCCAGACTGTTTACACAACCTGCTGCTGCAGAAAAGTACAAATGCTGGCTGCTCAGAGTACCGAAACACTGGGATATTAATAGTGTTTTCTGAAACCAGCTAATGTAGAAAGAGAAAACTGCTCAGGCTTTAGATGCAAGGTGATTTCTGCTATTGATGTGGTTCTAACATGTGCTCAGCCCACAACACAAATTTATCTTCTGCTTGTATTTATGAAGCAATTAGCATCCCGAGTGCACTAGCAGCCTAAAAAGCATCAAGAAAAATGCTTTTGCTTCTCTGTGATGTATTGAAGCCTATTTTTTCCTTTTTTCTTTTTTGGCTGGTCAAGTTTCTTTTTACCTTAAAATACCGCTAACATCCTACCATCCCCTCTGCTTTTCCTGGATGATTTTCTAGGGGTCCATTGTCATCGGTAATCCCTCACAATCAAGGATGATCACTCCTATGGGTGAAGTGAAGGGTTATAGATGAGTCCTTTGATGGCTAAGAAGGCCAATCCTAGAGCCGCAGACTCTGGCGAATGCCACAGGCGGTGGTTAAAGGGAGGGTATAGGTCCATCAGACTTATACTGAAGCAGCAGCATTATATAAATGAAGATATGCTCTCCTCCAGAACAGCGGCTAGAGTGAAGGGTTACAGACAAGAGTGGCAGAGCAGTCACTTGCTCAGTGGGTCAGATATTAGTCCCGTGGTTCTTCTTCTGTTGTCATTTCATTACTGTCTCAATCACCAAATTCCTCTGGGCTGGGCACCCTTTGAATTTCTAATAAAACACAAGTTAGAAATGAGAACTTTTGACCTATCAGAGCTATAATAAAAAATAAAAAAAAAACAGGGAATAAACATAACTTGTACTTTCCTCTGCAGGTCACCTTTAAATGTGCTAGTGCAGTGTTAGTGAAATAGAGAAGCCCCAGTTCAAAAAAGGGGAGTTTCAAAAAATAAGTAAGTAAATAAATACATAGATGTGTGTATTGATATAGATATGGATATAGATATGTATGGAAAGGCAATTAATCAGCATCCAAGAAAAGTTAGAGACCAAAGTTTCTGCAGTTCGGTGCAGAGGAAAGAGCTAACTGACAATTACTGTACATATTGACATTTATGGCAGTGAGTAATATAGAGCCTATTTTACTGCATTAGTGTCTGCAAGCACAGTAATTGCTAATTAGCACATTCCACTACATAAAATACAGATTAATAACTTTTTTAATAAATGACTAGCAATCTATCAAGATTATTTCCTCACTAAAGTACCTTCTCTATTCCCACTACTCGGCCCATTGCTCAAGTCTTTCTTGAACGCAATAATCATCACGTTTACTTACAACGGGTAGCGCTCATTAGAAAACAACGACGATGAGCAGACCAATGAATAAGATGCCTTGGCCTTGTATGTTGAAAGAGATTAGAGAAGCTCCCCAGGGAATGGAGGCAAGTTAATAAAGAAATTCTTGTCTCTAACAATAGGAACCCTCCACCTAGCTTTTTATTACAGATTTTGGTCTCGGAGGCCAAATCAGCTCCCAGATCAATACTGCCCTAGTTTAGCTAGCAGTTCCAAAAAAGGAGGGGGAAATAGCATGCTCCTTTTTTAAAATTGAGGTTTTACACACGACAGTTATTTGTGCCACCTGGGGCTACAGTACTGGACTTCGATGCCCTGATGCAATGCACCAACAACTGCCAACAGCGTGTGCTCATTGTTAGTCTTTTTGGATCATGTTCCATTAGCTCAATTCACTAAAACTGATCCAAAGCCTGCTCTCTGGGAACTAGTTAGTTTGAGAAAATCCAATTTAATAAAAAATGGATGCAGAGTAAAGACAGCCTCTTTCTAAAGATCTAAAAGTTTGCTCCCTGGGTGCAAATAGACACAACGGTTGCCCCGGGTAAGAAACACAGGTAGTTTTACGATCGAATTTCTTTTTGCCTTTAAACTCAGCAAGATGCTGTTCTCTCCTCTGCAAAGCACAGTTAAATATCCAAAAGTCTTGGCTTCATTTTGTCATCTCTTCGGGTATTACTATGAAGCTACTAGTTCCCTGGTCTGACCACTTCAGATGCCACTACCACCAAGTGCATTTAAACGGAAGAGACCATAGGTCTTAGGTGCCTGGGGACACCCTGACTTTGTCCAAGTTTCAAGTTTAAAATCACACGGTCATGTCAGCCACAATTCAGCTTGCCGGGGGGAAAATTAAGCTAATGGAGGTTTAGGTGATGTCAAGGGTCACACGCAGGGAAACAAGTAGAGGAAGGCACATGATCAGTTGGGGGTCTGCACCCTCTCTGCTCTCGTGTACACCATGGGGGACGAGAGAAGCGTACACCTTGAAGTCTGCATTTCATATCAGAAGAGAGCAGGAATGTGTTTGCACTTGTACAAACTCACTTGTGATCTGAGCAGAAAAGCCAGCTCCTTCCAGAAGCAAGGGAGGAGCAGCTGGCTTTCCTGTTACTCTGTGCCAAGGCCTGTGCTTCCTATGATCTGCACTTGTGATCGGATTAAAACATTTTTGGCAAAAGGTAGAGATAAATCAGCTCTATCACAGATCATGAAGCAACCCTCAGCTCAGCCTTGTCTGCTGAGGATTGTGCTCTCCAGCCTAATCTCTTATTCAATGAAGGGTCGCGCATGTGGGTGCCTAAAGCTGTTTTGTATCGCTGGCTCTATTTTAATCTACCATCTTCTCTCAGAACCTCTTGTTGCATGAGATTATTGTGCTTCCAGTTCACAGGACACCCAAGAGATTTGAAGATATTCAGGGGCCTTTTGCTCTGCGAACTAACTCTTCTGTTTCCAAGGTATTTGCAAATTCTTTTTTTTTTTTTACTGGACATTGGCCATCCTGATTTTGTTCGTTCCTTTGTTTACTGTTATCATCCCCGTGCAACGATTCTCACGGCCCGGTGAACAGAACAACAATGTTCAGATGAAAAATTCACAAAAGCATCTGGTTGTTCTAGGAGCTGTATTCACCACATTTCCTTCCTTCACATAGAGATGGAATAAACAGCATTCGCAGGTTCCTTAGGAGACCTAATAAAACATTTCCAAAGATTTTCTGTCTAAAAGGTCCAACTGGCTGAAATACACACACTCCCACGAGGACATTCTTGATCGGATCAGGAGTGAGTCAATTCTTTGTTTTCAGGATGAAAAATCATGCTGAAACCCATTTTTACGTTATTGTAACGCTGAGGTAAAGACACGTCTAATACAAGGTGAATAGCCCATTAGAATACCAGCTCTCGATTTCATCTGTAACCATCGATTACAATTCAGAGTATTATCAACCACCCCTAATTACCAAAGCACGTACCAACTAGAGTGCCCCAAACTAATATAAATACCATTATAATCATACTTTTAAAATAACCACTAAGCCTTAATAAAAAGAAATCAGAGATGAAGTGGCTCAGAAAAGCCATTTTTTAAAATTCAGATCAAAGTGAAATGTTGCCTCTTCATTCTTATTTGTAATGAAAAGAAACTGAGCATGAAGATCTGCTCTTTTTTACTAGCTCTACTTCTTAACAAGTTACTCTTCATCATTATAGGCAGCAGTTATAGGTAGGGTACCTCTTTCAGAGGACTGGGCAACGTTTAATTTTGCATTATTAAATGAAAAGAGAGGGCAAAAAAGTGAGGTATCACAGAATAGCAGAGCGAGAGGATTTCTAGTTATGCCACCTCAAAAAAGAGACTCTTACTTATAGGTAGTAACTATATCTGCAAGGGTAACATGCCACCTCAGTAGTGTGAATATACCGAGATTTGTGTCTTAGCTGTGCTTGCACTTAGGGCTCCCTTCGTCATGCACAAGGGAGGGGGCTAACATGATGAAAAATGTGGGCCGAGAGATAAATGTAGTGTATTACTGCTTAACAGGGATTAAAGCTTCCCTCACACACGGAACAGAGAGTTTACAGCAGCCTCTTATTACTGGGTGAAGGTCATTAATAAGGTCAAAAGTATGAATGCATCTTTGTGCAAGTAATTCAGCAGTCTTCTTCCAAATGCAGTTCAGTAATGAGTTATGGTAGGAAGGGAGAAGAGCCTTGGGTAGCAGTTATGCCAATGTATAAAAAGACTAATACATGTAAGTAGCTAGAGAGAATAATGTGATGATAAATTAACGTAGTGAAGATCTCCATGTGCATCTATCAAGCCTATGTACAGATTTAATTTTATGTGATCTATTGTTGGTCTGTGCAGTAATTATACAAAACTGGGAAGAGCCTTGCAAACTACTTATTCCATTCCTTCGGCAACCTTCATTGTGCTACCTGCGTATGGTTATTGTTTCAGAGAAGTCTACTTTCTATCATCATCAGCAGAGTGCCCCTTCCTTTTGGTTTTTTGCCATTATAAATAATAGTAAATCCTGATGATTCGGTTGACAAATACTTTCTTGTTCCAAACTAGTTCTAAGGTCTTTTGAAAGGAGCAATATGTGTAATAGCAGTTTGGCATCTGTTTTAGGAATGTATTTTTAGTCAGTACGATCGCTTGGAAAATTTACACCTTCTTGTATCCTGCCCATTATATCAAAACACCTTGCATCTCCATCCTTCTACTACCATTTAGCTAAGAAGGTAGAGTAAGAAATAACCTCTCAAGGCATCTTCAATGTTGCTGCCACAACCAAGCAGGAGGCTGTGGAGAACAGGAGGTGATGTTGGGCAGTATTATTGTATGGCTGGGTTGCGGGAAGTTACACCTGCAGCTGAACCCAAGACAGTACTTTAATGTCTAAGGATTTTGTAAGGCTTGTTGGCTTGCCAAAGCTATTATGGAGAGTTCATTCAAATGCCAGCAATTAGGCAATGAAGGTAGATATGGGTTCTTGGCTAAAGAGTGTTTTGTTTTTCTGGCCCTTACTGAAAATATGAAGCAGGAAGGCTGAAGTCACCAAAAACAAGAGACTGCAGTAATGTGCTCCTAGAAAGTGTGCTAGGACCCAACTTCAGAGGATCCAGAAGGATACCAGTAGGAAGTCTGAAGTTGCATCTACAGTAAGACTTCCCTGCATTTGGCAGTGTACCGAGGGCACCTCCAGATTTACATTAAATGACTTCCTTCATCGGTTGTTAAATTGTAAGTAATAAAATTAAAGTTTGTTAACCAAGTCTCCAACGAAGCCATGGCAAATGAGTATTACCGCAGCTAGCTTCAAAGAGCAGCTACTCTATGTGGGGACAGGGTCCTTGTAATGAAAGAGCAGAGCAAGAGATACGGGAGACGGTGAGCCAATATAACACTTCCACATAGGATGTCTGGTGACTGTGGCTGTGACTTAGGGGTTGCACTCAAATTCATAATGAGGTCATTAATTATCCTTATTCTGGGAATGAGGTTGTGCTAAGCATACCTGTGTACAGAGGATAAACTACTGAGACTCACTTTTAACCGGAAGAGAGGAGGCTCTAGCAAGCCACGCAAACCCAAGGGAATCATTCTACTCGATGCCAACTCTCACGCTTGATGCTGTGAAGTGACGGGAAGGGTACCTTCACTACAGAAGGAAAAACCATCATCAGAGATGATACAGAGAGGTAAAATGGAGTGCCATGAACACTTGCTCACTTAGGCCACAGAAATAGCCAAGGCTAGGACTCACTACAACTGGAGCTAAAGCACTGAATAAAATATGCTCCTTTGTTCTTCCCTCTCTTGGCAGATTGATTTAATACTTCTATTGTAGAAACACTGTTATAATTATAGAGTGCACACTTAAGAAACACCACACACACACCTCGTTTTGATTAAAGGAAATTAGAAGCCCTTCACTGCATTAAAAAGTAATACACCCAAATATTTAGACTGCCTACTAATCCCCTTGAAAGCCTTCCTCCCTTTCTCCTACAAACAACAAACCATGATTGTTTTTCAGCAAAACAATCTGACAGCCTAAAGCCAGCTTTAGAGCCTGACTTAAGCAAATGCTATACATTCAACTCTTGGTTTGAAAAATATTGTAAGAGACAGAAAGGCATCAGCAAAAAGCCTGGCCATCCGCTTAAGAAGCTTTATATTTCCAAACTATTTCCGACACATTTGCAGGACTTTCCTATTACGTTCACTTATTTGACTTCAGTGGGCTTCACCCACACACATTCCTCAGCTTGCAGCTCTAGCCATTATTTAAAACTAAAGCAGATAGACATGTAAAATATTTGTAAATGCTGTCAGAGGTTACATGCAGGCTTTCAACTCATTATATTAAATCTCCATCACTTATTTGTCAGTCGCATGAATTTCTCTTCAGTAGTTGTGGTCTGGCGTAACATGGCAGAGCAGCATAACTCTTGGAAGTGCAGAGAATATGGTACAAATAAATCAGCTTTACAGCACTGGGGCTGAGGCAGAGAACTTAATAATGAGGATGATGCATATATGTACTTAAAAGTGGCAAGTAGCTGGTTTCAGCGTGATGATTTTCCTCCAAATTAATTTATTTGTGTTAGTGCCAATCACTGTTAATTGCTCAATGTGGGTGACTTGCTTCCTTCCTTAAAAAATGCTTTTATTTCAGAATTCTGGTTCAAAGCACATTTTCATCAAAACACCTAAGTTTTGGTCTGCCCGGTTTAAATGAATTGATATCTGCAAGTGAACTGTTTTTAAAGAAGCCATTTCTACGGGGAGAATATACAGATCAAGTTGGCCATAAAAAGAGTGTCAGGGAAGGGGACTGGTAGTCAGGGCTCATGGTTCTCTTTCCTAAATTTATCGTCCTTGGCAAATAACTAAAACCTCCAAAGCAGGCACTATACCTTCTCTGTGGAGTCCATCCCACAAAAAATTATTCCTGTACATAACTTGTCAGCTGACAATGGGATTACTCACATTACATCCATTTGAACACATGCAGTTGGTTGCAGAACTGGGATCGATCTTGGAACAGCACACCTCACGACTGGGCACCACATGGTAGATCACAGCTTTGGGACCTTACCAGCAAATGAGGTTTACTAATAATAATTGGCCCAACTTTTTCAAACCAAGGTATCACAGACTGGGCACAAATTCCAGATCTCAATACTTAAATAAGAAGTGGCCTGATCTTCAGAAACACCACGTACTCCGGCTTCGCAATGTCTCCAGTGCTACGCAGGACCCCCTAATGCTGAGGAGTCAGCAACAGACGGTGATACAAGCATCTGAAGGAGAGTGACTAATGAAGCCACATTTTATTCATGTTACAGCAAGTTTTCTGGAAGTCTTCAGCATCGCCCACTAGTGTACGATCTAGAGGGCATGAGTTTTGCTAAATGCATCCCATGATCTTACAAGGATAAGAAAAATTTAGTCCTACATTTTGTAGAAAATCTGAGCAGAAAGAAGCAATGCTGATTCATACAGTGCCTTGGTCATACAAGGCATTTTATGGAAGACATACAGCATGCAAAACTAAAAATAAAATGCCTAAGTGTTCAGGTTTGAGAGGAGCGGTGACAGTCTCAGTAACTTTACCCAAGGAGATCTGGAGAGAAACCACCAACAAAGAGTCCCTTTAGACCCTAGGGATAAGCACCCCAGCACCAAAGAGTCTCATATAGCAAAAGGCATGGTTTAGGCTGAATACCCCAAATGGATTTGCACAAGCTACGAACAGTATCCAGTCTAGGATCTAAGACTCACAGCAAATTCTACCAATATTTCAAAAAGGAGTTGACATCAAAATGTTACTTAAACACTAAGTACAAACTCCTCCACAAAATGCAGAGACAAGTTTCTTTGCTAAATGACATCTGCTTCCTTGCTTATGGTGCTGACAGTGCACAACAGCACAGCAAGGAGTTCAACTCGTTTAAAGTGAAAGTGGAGAAAAAAGGTTAATCACCATATAATGGGAGATCCAATCTCCTCACACACGTTTCTACCTTCATTTCCAGCAGCATTCTGAAAAACACCTGCTATGCTGATGCAATGTGATCCACTCCTAATTGTAGCTCCTTCCATCTATTAAGTGCGCTGGTGCTGCCAATGCAGCTCTGGGAGGAAAGGTGTTTAGCCTTCTACCTCCAAGGATGCTCCCATCCGTATATTTTCTTTAAACTGTACTCCTTTACAATGCAGGCATCGTTAACCAACTGCATTAGACTTATAATACCTCTCTCAACTTGCTTATCTCACAAACTCAAATGCAACCCATTAACCCTTATCGGTAGCTGGTAAAGTTGAAGGCTAATTGACAAGTTGAAGTGCCAACAGTCTCCCATTTCAGGTATGTCATGCAGGATTTAACCTTCATCTTTGTTCAGGTGATCTCCACAAGCCTTTAAGAAGAGAATCAGCTATAAAGAACCCAAGCAATCCAGTGCTGTTCAAGGATAAGAACTGTTTAACAAATGAAAAATCCTCTTCAATTTCTTACCAATTCATTTCATCTAGCTGTGATGCCTACAAAGAAAAGGTGACAAAGGTTAGGCCTCTGGCTTGCTGAGATGACGGCTACAGTGCTGACCAACACCCTACTGATCTGCTTTTTCTTGCATTAGACTTAGGCGGTAAGATCTCTGGGACAGGCAACTTCCGGGTGCTTTAACACCGAACAAAAAGCACAAACAGCAGGGTTCTAGTCCATGACGGGGCCCCTACACCATGGGAATACAAATCAACAGTAATTTGTTGGTTTTCAAAGCCAAACAACTGGCCAGGAATCAGTCTGCCATGCCTACTACGCACAGCTTCCGCTTAAAGTCAATATGTCTGTATATTGCTTTTACTTTTTTTTTTTTTTTTGGGGGGGGGGGGGGGG
>NW_017728997.1:17332279-17349420 GCF_001723915.1 Gavialis gangeticus | reverse complement strand
TTTTTTTTTTTTTTTTTTTTTTTTGGGGGGGGGGGGAGAGATGGAGATCGTAGCATCATCTCAAAGACCACATAGCATACCACACCCGTTCCTAAAAAAAAAGAGTAAAAACATTTGTTGTTAAGATGCCATTTATACACTGGTCCTAAAAGTGGCAACTACTAAGAAGAGTCACTCAAAAGTCAGGTCTCATGGGTACTGGATACCTGGAGTGCATATTTCTTCTACAGTTACTGCCTCACTCTTTTGGATGAGGCCATCACAGCAGAAAAACGGCCGGGAGAAACCTTTTTTCCCTTCAGACATTTAGGACCATGTTATGAAATGCACACTAAAGTATTTATTTTAAATGTCAAGCCCTAACCAAACTCACGTGAAATGTCATAGTATACATATAATTGATCATAGTAGAATTAACCAGTTGCATTACAGCTTCGGAAAACCTTTCAGATATGAAACAGCCATTAAACTATTCTCATCCTAATCCCCAAAGATTTTTACAAGTATTTTATACCACAGAAGCAGATGCTTTTGGCTCAGAATATTTTAACGTCCAAAACTGACATATCAGTGAGAAAAGCATCAACCAAAGTCAGTTAGGCAACTATTTTTATCTAGGTCCTGTCTAAGTTGGCAAACTTGTGCCCATTATCTGTGCAATCTTCACATCATCCAGGTGTCATGTTAGCAGTCTTGGTGGCAAGACAAGGATTTTAGTTCAAGTGTCATTTAACAAAAAAAAATTAAAATCAAGCCAGCACAGCAGTGAGACCTAGCAAAAGCCATTCCCCATGCCCAGGCATCTACTATATGTTTAAAGGAAGAGTGTAAAACCTGAGATTACATCTGCTGATCTCTCCTTGCTTCCTAAGTGTGCACTAAACATATCAAGCCCTCTTCTTAGGCTGCAACCCAAGTAGCAGTAAGCAAGCCTTCAGTCCCTTACAAGAGTTAGAGAGAGGTAGTTAGGTGTTAATCTGAAACCAGGCAGAAGCCAGGACAGGGCGGCATCGAAGAGACTGCCTTGTTCAGAGAGGCACAGCTGGGAAGCATCTGGCACTGGAGTCTGTCACTAGAAAGCTTAGGCAGTTCTGAACGATGCGTCTCTTAGGTGCCACCCTGCCCTGCTGTCTGCCTCACAAGAGGTAGAAGGGGATTTCTGCAGAGACATTCACCCCAAGTCAAACAGCACAGATCAGAGTCCGCTGCCAGAAAGCGTAGTTCACTCCCTGGCTTCTGTCAATGTAAAGCATGGGGAAAACTTAACGACTTTCAACAAGAGATGAATTTGAAGAACAAGTGCATCAGTCCTATTCTTCACACTTTATCCAGAGCAGATTTCTGACATCCCTGCCTTTTCAAGCCAGCCGAGTTTAATCACGCACTAGTGCTCTATCATGGCAGCGCATACCTGTAGTGTCTTTTGAATGGAGCGTACCTGCCTGATGTATAGAGGCAAGGATTTTTTTTTTATTGGACCAACAGCATGGTTAGGATAGACTTAGACAAGCTTTCAAATGAAAGGCATTCTTCTTCAGGTCTGAAAAAAAGCCAGCATAGCGCAGACTAAAAACACAGTCTGCAGGGCCATGAAGCAGAAGGAGAGAGAAAATCCCAGGGTTGCCTGGCAGCCAAGAAAAGATAGCCTGGCTTAGTGGAAACTTAAGACTTTTCAAGAAGGAAGAGGGGCATTACCACCCATGGTGTGAAGAGAGATTAACAGGAATCCGGCAGACTGAATATCTGTATTCAGTCCTTGGGTCTTGAATGCCTAGCCAGCTTATACATTTTTGTTCCCATGCTCACATTCTGAAGGTGTGGTATAAATTTCCTTTTGAGCACAAGGATAGCGAGGTCAGAAAATGAACGGTTGTCCTGTAAAACATGTTCTACATGTGTTCGTGTGCCTGCCGTTTATCACCTAATGTACAGTCGTTTTAGTTATTCAGTCTTCTCACCTAAAAGACAGCAACAGATGTTCCATGACTTAAGTTGGTGAAGTTCACACTACATGCCAAAGGAGAAATCCAGGTGTGCTGGAATCAAAGACCAAATGCTATTAACTTCCATAATGCCATTGTTAACTTGCTTTCTCACAATTTGCTGTTAATTGCCTGCAGCCTCCCTTAGCAGCCACACAGGAAGCCAACTGCATCGCTACGGTGGCGACCTTGCAACCGGTTATGTACAGAAGTAACTTCAAGCCAAGCAGCATTCACACTGGGTTCAAAGGGGTTACTTACCTGCGAAAAGACATTCTCCGTGCAAAAATGTCTACACCACAGAAGCAGGAACAACTGGCTTACCACAATTTTTGGATCTTCATTTCAGCAGGACTATTATTAAATTCTTAGCAGCGACCTATTCTTAACAATAATCCTTGTAAAGGTAGAAGTTAGTGTCTTGTTTATAGAGCATGCTCAGCTACATAAAAAGTTGAGGAAAATCTCAATTACATATACTGAATACCCAAAGGAGCTCTGCCAGGCTGCCAGGTCCATCATATGTATTTCTAAAATGTCTTAAATACAGAGTTACACGAAAGACCCTAATGGCTCCAAAGGAGCTATTACAAACAATCGCATAAAGAAAACTGGGGTTTTAAACTTCCATAAATACAAAGCCGGTGAACTCCGGAGGAGCCCACAGTCATCTACATTAAGCAGACATTAAGGATAGAAAAGGAAGCTTAATGCTGTATTTTCTGGCTTTGTTATTAAAATTGTAGCATTTCTCACACAAATGTTTAACTAATAAGCCTACCTCTGGGCTATGGATCGGCTGCCGACAAAAAAAGCACACAGGGCGCAACATAAGTGTTATGAATAAGTTACCGATGTAAATTTACATTTTTTGTCTTTGTGCATGATTATAAAAATAATTCCACACATGGAAATTAGACTTTTCAAAGCTGCTACACTGAATCATTTAATTTGTCTAAGTAAGTACTTCTAATGCAGTTGCACACTGCAATGAACATTTGAATTTTAGATTGAACAAATGAAGTGAGAGATACTTCCTCATAAATACAGTTGGGAGAATCACTTATTGTGTGAAGATGCACACTGTGAAGGCAAGCAATAACCCAGCCCTCTCATCACCCCACGGGAGAGCACTATACCCTTCAACAATAGTATTTTTACTATGTTAGGTTACCTTTTCATGCCATAACACAGGGAAGAGGACTTCATCTCACTATGTAAAAGAAATGGGATAACAAGACCCTGTTTTCAATCTCCATTTTTCTTTCTGGAAGTCCAGGGTCAGCACTAACTAACGTTACCTGTTGCACTAATAAAATAATGTGTACAGTGACTCCCTGGTCAACCAAGATACATCAGTGAGAGACACGTTCAAGAGCAGGAAAGTTGCACCTAACTGAATGACCTGTAAAGTACCATAGCTAATCACAGTACAGTTGTCTACACTGAGAGAAGGTGGAGGTTTGCAACTGCAAGTGCTCATGAGATTCTGCATAATGTGGTCCTAAACACACTAATAGGGAGGGGGAGAAGCAAGGATATGCAAATGCAACCAAGCCGTATGCACATTTAGTCTCATCTTACCTTGCACTTCACAACAAACTAAATTAAATAGCTTTTCCTATTACAAGTCACTGGACCAGAACCTAACCAAGTTCCATGCTCCTAGCAAAAGCTAGAGCCTCTGTGCATCCAAAAAGTTCTCCCGCTACTGGAGAAGCGAAGTTTTAGCAGCCCCACACCTTTGTTCTTCAGCTCTGTGCACAGTTCCCATATGGCCTCGTGTACCAGACTCCCATTCCTTCGGGCTTTAGATTTCCCAGTGAGCCGTGCATCCAACCAAGACTTTCCAGGACAGTGTCCCTGCTTCACCGCCCATCTGCACAGCCAACCCAGTCACCATTTTCCCCTCAAAGAGTGATGCTGTTGAAGTCATCAGCTCCCCTTTGTTAGCCTAGCACAACAGCTTAGAAGTCAAGCACAGAAGTTATGTTTTTACAAACCAAAATATGCAGTTAAACCCAGATATCCCTGCCTTCCTTGGTGCATACAGGACAATATAAGGTATTGCGTTCAACCACCACTGCTAGTCAGTAGCCCAGGAGCTTAACTGAGGTTCATAAAATAAGTCATCGTAGATTTGAGGACTAAAGGACCTTTGGGATCACCTTGTCTAGCTTCCTGCTTATCATGGGCCATAGAACTTCAACCAGCCATTCCTGCCTCAAGCCTATCACTTCTGTTTGAGCACTTGCCTGTCTATTTTCCTGTATTCCCTGCACAGCTTTAAATACTTTATCCTGTAAAGTGCAGAGAGCCCTCAAATGCAAAAATGAAGCCAACAAAGGTAAAAAGGGCTCAGCAGCTTTCAGCAGAGTTTCCTATCTGCTAAGCAGCTGTCAACTCTTACAGGAAAAAAGGATCAAGTAACAAAGGAACTGCTCTTTGATTATCTGTTTAAAATTTATTTGCTATGTTAAAGCTTGCGTTTATGATTTTTAAAAAAGTAAATATACATTTGAGAGAAGTTCGTCTCAGTTCACTTTAAATAATAAAGGAAGCACGGGTACTGGTACACCTGATTTCTTCTTGTTTTCAGGCACTGCAGTTAAGGCAAGGCAGTCCCTTGGAGCGTAACTTGGATGTTTGTTAACATGAAAAATGCAGAGCTTCTTTAATGCCACCTGCTCTATCAAACAGGACCAGCTCCCCAAACTATTGTGGTAAGAAATGCACTTCTGAAAGCAATATCAATTTCTCTCATCCTTAGCTCAATAAATGATTTTATGAATTCACAAGCAATCATAAACTGTTTATATGACATGGGGAGGTAGGCTTTGTTCATGTTGCTTTTGTTAGCAGTACTTTAAAAGTATGTTAATTCTGATTCCAAGTGCTCTGAATCTTCCTGAAGAAGAAAGCATGCTTCAATAGTAATCAGTTTCTTTTTATTTACTGTAATCATAAAAAGTCCTTGAAACAGCTGACATTTTCACTTCTACCTGCAGGCACACGTGTTGCAAGGAAGGGTGAGATATCCAGCTAAACAAGTAAGAAGAAAACTAAATGGTGCATGTCAAAGGCTGGTAACTCACAATGGCATGACCTGTTCTCCACAACTCATAGGACTCGATACAGTTTCACATCCTAGCAGCTCAGGGTGCCAGGGAAGTCCAGGCATGGGGGGGATTTGCTGCACAGAGGGGCAAGAACGGGTATTGGAAAGCAAGTCCCCACTCAGGGGCTTGGTGAACTCCATGCCAGGCTATGTTCTCTAGGCTTTCCTTGTGGAGACTCCTTCATGTTGGCTAACGAGACTTTCTCCCTCCGAGCAATCGTTTCCAGCTGACATTGTGCCAACCGACCAGTTTCCATGTTATACATGGACTACCGCAAGACCAGTAATCCCTGGGTGAAAGCTAAGAACTAGTATGGTCCATCATGGTGGGAAAACTCAAAACTCCTGACAATATGCAGAATTCAGCATTTTGCCCTGTGATGAATCTATGCACTGACTGGGCCTGCTTAGATGACAATTAAATTTACCAGTATGCTTAACAAAAAAATGACTGCTCCTATGGCTTATGGTAATTTATTTTTGTGTGTGTTTAAATGGACTGCAGAATAACGAATGCTATGCCGGCTGCTGGAAATATCATTTTAGGCCTTCATATGGCGGCCTTCACAAACCTTCAAGGAAGGGTCACTTAATCCCTGCAGCCACTATCCTGCCCTCTAACCCATCTTGTAATTTCACACAAACCATACCACAAAAATGCAAAACTTCAGGCTGATGGGACTGCACAATCCAAATGAAATCTATGTGCATATTAACATAAGCAGCTTAAGTCCTGCCTGAAATTACTCTACCTTGTACCAAGTGGTCCATGAAAAACTAAAAGGGCAGCAAGTAATAAAGTCCTGGGAAAAGGTTCCTAAAATATAACGTGAAACATTATTAATACTCAGAGTTCTTGTTACCCTTTGTTGCCAACAATTAAAAGTAAAATAGAGCTTATTAGTGCTACTAATGATACATCTTGCAAGCACTCGTCTCTGCCCTGGAGACATAATGATAGCACACAAAAGTGAGGCCACCTTTGGTACTTCATCTAATTCAGAATGAATGCTGAGATCACTTAGTTTAGTAAGATTTTAGTACTTTGTCTTTTTCTACAGAAGATATTAGCATCTTGTTGGACCCGACTGGCCTTTTGTGAGTAAAGTTCAGCTATTAAAGAAGTATCTTGTCATGCAAAGGGGAAAAGTTGAAAGGAAAGTCCTCACAGATAGGTGGACCTGTTGGCATACATTTCACTTGATGAGTTTACCAGAATATATGTTAGATCCACAGGATTTTTGTTTGCTACATATTTGTACACCAGATTCTCAGGTGGCGCGAGCTGACACAGGCCCATCGATTTCTAAGACGGCCGTCTCTACTCCTACTTCTCACAGGCTGCCAAACCCATGGGTTGATAACATTTTTGATAACATCCCTTCCTAGACAATCTGGGACTCAAATGCAGATACACTTCTGACCTGCTAGCACACGATTCTGCAGACTAACATGGATGCTGAGGGAGGTCCAATTTGGTTTGTGTAGCAAAGTAAAATGGTTTTAATTCAGGGGGGTGATGGGATCCTCTTGTGAGTCATCCGTAAGTCTTCAAAGGAAATTCTGTCCCAGCCCTGAGTTGTCATTTGCCAATTGCTCAGTGTGAAACTTTTCAACAATTTTTGCAAATGACTGCTTCTCTAGTCCTAATACTGCATATGATTAAGAGCTACCAGACCTGCTTTCATTTGGCTGTACCAGCTGGCCAAATACTGAGCCAATAACCAGCTCTGTTGTAGCCACCGTGCTAGGATTTTGGTCTCAAAAACATTGCCTTCTAGGGTGCAACGTTTCCAGGTCCACTCGATGCAACTGCCAAGGTTGCTAGTCTTCACTGAAGTCTGTAGTTTGTCATTACCAGGAATTGGACTGAAACCATTTTGTATGAGCTGCAGCAAACTGAGCATCTGCATGCTCATCTGGCCCGTGTTACTTTTGAACCAATGACTCCGAGGCAAAAGGGTCTGCAGATTCCACCTTCAACTACACAACACAAAACAGGGTGTCCAAAATTAACATCCCCACCCTCAAAAGCTGGTTAGAGCTATATTCATTGGATGGAAAAGATAAGTCTATCAACTGTGTTTACTTTCCATGTTAAATACTTGGAAACTATGGTGCATCCTTGCTTTCTCCCACCTTAGACACAGGATTTCAACAACCTTCGAGAGTCCATACTATGAATGACTGTTTCACTGTTCTGGTATCAGTTTTCTTAGTCAGAAAACTGAAAATGGCAGTTGGCAGTAAAAGACAAGCTGTCACTCTGTTAAATTATTTCTTACAAAAACCTAACTAGAAGCATAAAGCATTAACATAATTTATTAGAACAATTAGAATGCATCCTTGTTGTCTTCTAATTAGATTATTCCTTGTACTGGTAATTACATTAGACAAGAGAGAATAATAGTTTCAGATTTCTAAAATCATCCGTAGAGTATGTGAGGAGAGAATGATCAATAATGCTAATCTACTGGAACACAAATTCCCATAAAGAGATATTTTATTATGAGTGATCCTTTAAGTAATCAGCATTATTTCTCAAAGTCCACGTTAATCTCATCTGTATTTAAAATGCACCAACACACAGAAATAACACTAGCGCAATTGCCAAAAAAGTTGAATGACAAATGTACATCCAGATCTTCCAGGGGATCACATTAGCATTGTTTTTCCTTGAATGCAGAAATAGAAATTACGGTTTCAGTGGCATCATTTTTTATACGATGCTGGTTGATGTTCCCTGACACTTCTACACCAATGACTTCTTAAGCATTAAAAAAAAATTAATATCACCACTAAAGCATTCTCAGGAGGAAAGGTCTACGATGTAGGACCCTTGCACACCCGAATGATGTTAAAAAAAAGCTGGTGGTTTATGGCTGACACTGTAGGGGTGGAGGAACTCTCACCAGCACCAAGAGGCGCCGTGATAGGGGGCTCAGGAAGCCCTGCAGCACTAGGGGTGCAGCACAAGGCCATGCTCCCAAAGTCACTTGAATTGAAGATGGGAGCCTTGAAGCCAGGTCCTAGCGGGTGGACTTCGGTGAATGACCCTAACTACAGAGAGGGACAAAGCTGAAGGGGCCTGAGGCCCCAACAGTTTGGCGCCACAGGGGCACACAGTGTAGAAGGGCCAGCAGGCCTGGTGTCACGGAGAGCATTTGAACAGAGGGCCTTGAGCCCAAGTGAGTTAGAGAGCTAGAGCCTCGGGGGTCAAGCCCTGATTAGTGGGCTTTGACTGACAGGTCTAACGAGAGAGAGGGGGTAAGCCCACAGCAGCTGAGACCGCAACATAAAGAAATACTTTTTTTTTCATCTGCAAGGCTTGGGCTGCAGTGTAGGGGAGGAACAGACCCGCTGATAGTGTCCCCTGGCATCAGGGCAAGAAATGGGCAGCCTCCCGCCTAATTAACATCCTAATTAAATATCATCAAGGCATGGCAGGTGAGAAGGCGGGCAATTGGCCCAGAAACAGGTGGGCGAGCTCATGGTAAATTGGCCCTGGGAAGGCCCCCCCCATTACATCACCCAAACTCTATAATGAAAAATAATGTGGAGTTTGTTAAAAGAACTGGGCCATTACACATGAAGACAAAAGTCCACAAAGAGCAAGTCCACCACTGGTGACTGTATGCAGTCTTTGTGTTGCCCCAGTGAGCACCAGGAATAACTTTTTGAGAGCAAAAAAGAGCCGTTCAACCCCAACGTCCATGCAGCCCTTGGTCCCCCAGGTGTACGTACGCCAAGATGCCAATTGATGCATATTGTGGCAATAATTTTAGTTACATTGGGTATTTGTTCACTAGGAAGAAAGCTGAGGAGAGAAATTTCAGACAGCCCCTGGACACTAACAACTGTCACTGTTAATCAGACTTGGATTTGAACAGGCTACAGAGAAGTGAAAGACTACATCCCCCCTTCCCCATCTCTTGTGCCATTTACTCCTCCAAACAATGGTGAAGGTCTAGCTCACAAAAGACCAAACCTAAGTCTCTTCTGTACTCGAAAGGCCCCATATTTTTTCTGACATGCTAAAGAAATCATGGTGGGGTTTCTGCTAACAAAAGCTTCCATCTTTATCTCCCGCTTTCCAGAATTTCTTTGGGGCAAGAGGCAGGCGATACAATTTGCAGTATTCCTGCCTGAAAGGATTCTCCAAGCACTTGTGAAAACCAGAGAAATATGTTCATGCAGAAAATGTCACAGGAGTTAACAAGACGCCACCGCAGAGCTGTACGCCATTTTGCTCCAACAGATCCAGATTAAAAAAACCCAAAAGGAGCAAGGAAGAGAGAAGTGGTGGTGACTGGCGCACAGAAAGGTGTCTCCCCCATAGGAGCTGATTGAATGGCAATAAAAGCCAAGGGGAGACCAAATTTAAATAAGCATACAGCAGTCTCCGTTCATGTCTGTGCCTCTTAATAGAGAAGCCTCTCCAGGTGATAGCTCCACAGACCAAGACCACCTGCTCTCCAGGGCAGCCCCCAAATCTGCCCCTGGCTCTTTTTGGTGGTCTGCTCTCATTGCAAGAAAGAAGAGCCAGGCTTTACCCTTAAGTCTCCAAATCAGAAAGGATATGCATTGCACTGGGAATGATAAGGAGGGGAGGAGAGGGAAGGTGGGGGTGGCACTGATCTGACATTGAAAGCAGCCTGTTACCTGCAGGACCAGATTAGCAGACATGGTTAGGATGCTTTGCTGAGACTGACCCAAGCAGTTAATGGAGTGCTCATTTGGGGACAACTGCAGCTGTTTAGTTCAAGATGAGATGTCATGCTCTTGACCTCCAAGGACATGTCCCGGAGAAGGAGTAGGTGTCTATGGATCGCTCTGGTTCCTTCCCCAGATAGCCCTCATATAATTTTTGAGTGCTTAGAAAAATTCTGCATTTGTTCACAATGATGCGGAGAGATGACAATCACGAATTTCATACCTGTCGTGCTAGTGTGACACACAAAGCACAATGCAATCAGCAACCACCTAATAGCAGGACTGTTCCTAAGCAAAGAGGCTGCATTGAACAGAGCCGCAGGTTACAGGATTCTGCCCTGGGCACTTTTCCTGTGGATTAGACAAATTTTAGGAGTGTGCATGTACCATTCAAAATGCAAGCCACAAAACATGGGATGGGGAAAGTATTCTAGTAGCTGTAAAGGGAATAAGAAAGGAATAGTATAGAAGGATGCTCAGAAAAGCGTGAACAGCTGCCTGTTCTATAAGGAAATTGTTCCCAGAGAAACACACAGGGACCATCTCACTATCTGGAAAAAATATCAGACAGACACCCTACAGCAGGGCAACCTGGTAAGCCTCTGACAGAGAGTTCAGGCTGTATTAATCTGATGGGTTTATAATTGAATGCATAGCATCACTGCATTCAGGAATTTGTACCTGCAAGACAAGCCATTTATAACACATCATTCAACTACATGCAGAACCTACATCTTATGCTAGCCAACTATAGAAAACCAAATTGGGGAGGTCGGGGGGGGTGGAATACAGAATGAATGTGATGAAGGAGAAGATTCACACGTGGTCGTTAGAGGTCCAAGACATGATGAAGGCAGACGGTCAGACTGGAATCACTTACAACCCATGCACACACCGGTCCTCGCTGCAGGACCCAGCTAAGAGGGACTCCCATCCTGGAATCCAGCATCCAAAAGCAGGCAGGTCACAGACGGAAAAGTCTCTGTGTGCTACTGCACATGAATTCAGGCCAAAACTGCTGTCTACTCTACCTTCCTGATCAAAAGCAAAACTGCAGCATAGGGAGACAAGAAAAACAAGTCCCATCCTGAAAAAGATGCGTCTCACTGAACATGAACCTTTTCAATTTAACCCACTCTGGCCAAAAGCAGGGCAAGAAAAGTCCATGCAGCTGTCCAAAGGTGTTGTAAAAGGTGGGAACGAAGCCTTGCAATACTGTCATCCAGGTCAAGAAGCCAAAAATCTTCAGCTAAGAGCTGCACATGTGCGTTGTTCAGCCATACCACATCCAGCTTTCAAACTTCCCAGGTTCCATGCATGACGGCAAAAGCATCGCTCATCTCCCAAAAACGATCTGCTATTTAAGGAAGCGGTCACTGCTGTCTAGTCCAGTGAGGACCAACCTCTTTGGCAGGTGTGCCACAAATTATCCCTTCACCCACCTCGACTGCCACCGTGGTCCCCTTTCTTTGCCCAGTCTGATGCTCTGCTTTCTGCTTCCTTCCCTATCTACCGCTGAGCTGCCTGCTCCCTCCCCAATCTGCTGCATGCCACAAGCAGAGGCTGCCCTGCCGCTTGTGGTACATGTGCCTCAGACTGGCCACCCAGCCCTGGTCCAGCCAACGAGCACAGAGCAGGGAGGGTTAGAAAGAGACAAGGGGCTTTGGACTTCTTTTGTTTAACTCCCATCCCCCATGCACATATTATAATACCCACTGGATAAGTCACCCAAGGTGGCATCTAAAGAGTAAAAGAGAAAAACTTTCACTTTGGGTGGAAAAAAAAAAGTTACAGGAAGTCAGTGCTCTTCAGTAAGCCTGGTTTCTATCCCCAGGATTTGCCAGTGTTATGTTTGTTCATATATGATTTATGAGTACCTTTAAAACTGTTACCATAAAACCACAAACAAAGTGCAACACGACAAACAGCACAAAGTTGCACATACAGGCTTATATGTTGATGCCTAGAGAGACTACCAAAAAAAGAACGTGCTTCATGCGCCACAACAGCCTTCAAGAGCAACCCACCTAAACACTGTTGTGAAACTTGTAAAGAAGCATGAACCCTGTATGGTTCATTACTGTAACACCAAAGAGGAAGACAAACGCCCAAAGTTAATTAAGAAATCATAAAGGTGACAACTGATACTTGTTCGAGTACTTCAGTGGAGTCACCTGAAACACAGAGAGCAAACAACTCTACCATCTACATTATCCACACGGTCACAGAGAAGCCGACAAGTATTTTGTAATTTTATGCAGATCAGCAGTAAAAGTGTCATCTAAACCAAAACAGACTTTTGGGTGCACTTTTACATTTGTCATTATTGAGAATCAATATGCTATAGTCATAATGGCTTTCATCTTATGGAAACTACAGAACGAAGGAGGGAACCATTTAAAAAAATACACTGGTTCAACATACTGCACGTTATAAAAACTACCTACATTATAAATAAATAGGTGATAAACAGAACCTGTTCTGAACCTGTCATTAAAGACTCTTGTGAAGAGCACCATTTTCACAATGATACCTACTATAATAATAGAGGGATTAAATAAAGAAGTGAAGGATAAGAGAAAAGTGGTTGTAACATAAAGAACAAGACCATAATCGTACCAGGAAAAAGGTGTGCTATTCAATGGTTTCAAGTGCCCTTCCATCACACAAACTAATAAAAACTTTACACTTATTTATTTTAGAAAGGCATTTGATGATGTCCAGTTGTAACATGTTTTGAAGTGCCAGTTCAGACCACCACAAAAGGCAATGCTTTAGTCTTATATTTTATTTTGAGATAGAAGCACAGAGGAGGAAAACAGTGGAACCACTTCCCAGTGTACAAGATGAGCTTCAAAGTGATGAATCGTCTTTCAATAAATATTGCATGCAAGGCTATCTGTGCCATACCAAGGAGTAAGCCTGGTTTTAGGAGGAAATCTGTGTGCAGTTTTCATGCCTGTCCTAAGACTTTAGGCAAAAGTCCATCCTTGTTGACTTCTAATATTCAATGAGGCACCTGAACGTTACTGAGACCTGGCTTTAGCCTAGACCTTCACAGAAAGATTTCTCCTCTTCTTCCCAGAAAGCCAGGACCCTCATCATCCCCATTTTCTAAATGAATTTATTCCATAAGCAAGCTTTGTTACCCCTGGCCAACATGTTAGCTATTGCCCTTATATGGAGAATCAAAACCCAAAACGTGAAGTATTTGGGCATTTTGGTTCTCATACGTCTGCAAGTGAAAGCCTGGATGTAGGAGCACTGAAACGAGTTTTTTTGACTGAGGCTCAGCTCCCGTGCTGCTGGCATATGCTCTGCAAAGGGAATCACTGTAAGGAAGAGCCAGGTTTAAAATGTACTAAACATTATCCAGATTAATTAAAGCAAAAAAATGGTATTTTGGATTTACTCAAAGCTCGTAGCTGGATGTGTGATGTTGGGAGCAGAAGCAATGCGACCTGGCGGTAAGTTTTTAGATTATTTCATGAGTCTTTTTATTGCTGTTATTTGCACTTTTCAAAGAATTTACAAAGAAAATGAAGTGCATGAAAGAACAGCATTTCTCTCAGCCAAACTTTTGGGTGGAGAAATAGACTGCCAAATTCCTTGCTTATTCATTACACCTGGTGTTCAAGACCCCACCATAAGCAGAGTGGATAGGAAAACGTGCCCGTTTCTTGAAGGCGCCTGATGAAACGTCAGCTCACTTCACTATTGCTAAGAACTGCAGACATTACAGAAAATGCAGCAGGTTAAAGTAACAGCTGTGAAGCAGTAACTAGGTTCTGTGGAAGAGAAGGCAGACAGTTTGAGTTCCCTAATTTTTGTAATTAATGTAGTAGTTAGTCTTGTAATTACCACAAACTACAACAAGACTGCTAAGTACCACTTACAATCCGAACACTCAACAAGGGGGAAAAATTTCTAGCACTCACCATCATGATGCCCCTCAGTACTTACTGTGAATACCAAAAGCCCTTACCTGTGGTGTTGAAATGTATCATCTCAAGGCACGGAGGAGAGAGGAAGGAGGAGGAGAAGGAAGCAATATCACAGCAAAACTTAATTGCTTCAACAATAGGAAATTACTTCTCTCTCCCTTCAGCTCCCACTTCAGTTTGCAGTCCTGGAATTACTCACACCAGTTGGTCCACCTTATTTTTCCACCTCTTAGGTGGTTATTACATAGAATTATGCATGCTGGCAATCTTGAAATTCAGGAAATAAATCAAAATTTGATTTTATCACCTGCAGTTGTTGATGGTGCAATTCTCCACTAATTTTCACCTGCACTTTATGAGCCACATCCAGAAAGATCCGAGGTTATGCAAAAACTTGCTAAAACATGTCTGCAGGGTTTTCAATAGAATAATAAAGTTGTCTGCGCACATAACCAACTGTTGCTTAATTAAGTTTGCTAGCTGAGGAGAGGGAGACCAAAGTCTGAAGTGACTCCAGATTTACTGTGGTGTAAACAAGAACCAACCGTTCCTCAGAGAGATTGTGATCTCACCTTTAGGAGGGTACTCATCACTTACTTTGCCATAATTGAGATCAGGGTCAGGCTTGAAAAGGAGCAATACAACATTATTTTTAGAAGTGAAAGCATTGGAAGTTGCACTGTCGTACAGTAAAATATTGACAGTCATAAGGGCACTCGAATAACCTGGTTGTCAAGTACACATTTGCAAATCATGTATCCGACCTCAGCCAGACAAAAGCTGGGAGCTCAGATTATTTATTTGTTGAGTTCATATTTTATAACACTCTCCAGACTTAAATTCATGTCATTTGCCACAGTTTTTTACCTTCTTTTTTTTCTTATATATAGTCATAGTCATAAAAACCTTCAAGCAAAAGAGCGAATTTTAGAAACTGCTCACACAAATTATTAATGGGGAAACAAAACCTACCGCCAGGATGAGACAAGAACGCTTTACCCATTTCTCAAGGAATACCCATTCGCTTAAAAAAACTGACATATTTTCAGTGAAATGTTATGCCATTTACAGTCTGCTGTCAAGATCTGTGGCAATCCTCATTACCTTTGCCGGCGGTCCCTCTAGACTACTGAATGCTTATTTGAACTATATATAAAACAATGTACTGCAATACAATACAGTAGGGTGATTTCAGGGGAACACGGTAGCCTTCACTCACAATTTCCTTGCTTTTATTGGCATGTACTCGGTGTTAAGACAGACAATTCTCCTACTGCTGTTTTCCATGATAAATATTTTTGTCAGCTTGGCAAATAGCATCACCAGAAGGTGGGGGCTTTGTGGACTTTCTACACCTATGGCTGCTATACCCAATCCAGCCTGATGCTCACAGCTTAAAGTGCCCTGAAATATTTTTGTTGTTTGTATTTTTCCCCAACAAAAATATGGATTATCCACCATATAGGACCCTCTGGGGAGGAGACAGAAAATCCTAGCACCCTGAGAATACATGAGCAATGCAAATCTTTCCTTCAAGAAACTCTTTGCATTAAAAAGAAAGATGCATTTAATTACGGTTTACATGAATGACAGTTTATTCTTGCATTAGATACATTTTAGAAATACAGAGGTGAGAAAGACCTACAGGCAGGCAGATGGCATGAACCATCCAAGCTGAGGAGGACTGCAATAGCAGGCATGTGAAAGGGAGCTGGAAAGCATCGAGAAAGTCCCATCACACAGACAGTACCTAGAAGCCTCATCTTCCACAGATGTAACTGAGTTGAACTCTTGGCCCATGATTCCCATTGACTGGCTGAACTATAAGCCAAGTCCGGCTCCTAGTTGTATGCCTTTTCTGACTGACAGAAAAATGCATCTTCAAGATCCTCTTAGTAACCCCTTAGTGCTCTTGAATAACCTAAAAGCCAAACACTATCTGGAGGTCTAGTTTAAAAGTAAGCTTGATAGTAATAAAAGTAGGCTTGATTCTCAGTTCTGCAAGTACTCGTGGTGTCATCTCAGGCAAGTCCAACACGGCCAGGTCCACGCTGGCATAACTGGTTGGTCCAGTGTGGGAGGAGATGCGATATCCAGCACAGTTGCACTGGCAAACGTTCCTGGACCACATGCAGTTATAGGAGCAAACCTGTGCTTTAGCTGGTATTGCTTCATTTGCTGAAGGGGCTCAAAAAAGTTATTCCAGCAAAGGAGCAGCTTCTAACTATGGCCATGCTAGGAGTGCTTTGCCAGTATGTTAGACAGGGTGATGATCATCATGGAAACCTGGCCCTAAGTTTTTCTACACTTAAAATATCTTATCAGCATGATGATGACAAGTGCAATTTTCCTCCTAACAAAGTTATACCAGTTAAAACCTTGTCGGTGTGCGACATCACTATAAATACATACCTTATAGTAGTGCCTTATATAGTGATGATCTTCGATTGAGAGATCACCAACAAGGATAGTAAGGCATGTTAAACTTCCCCAACTGGAATAAGCTGTGCCATTATGGGCACTTTTGAAGTCCTCTAATTGCATCTATACTTCGGGAGAGGTATGGACAGGGCTGTTGCTGTTGCTTTGCTAGCATAGGAAAAGCAGCAGAAGTTAAGTGCAGGTGTACTCTAAATTGCCCCTCTGTATGAAGTGGACTGGTATCCCATTCATAAGGTGCTTCAGGATCCTCGAAAGACTTGCTTAGAACAAGCATTAAACATGTTTTGTTACGCCACGTTTCACTGGTCTTCTCTCTGGAGAGAATTTCCATCTTGTCAATAAAACATATTTGGTTGCTTGATGAATTTCCATCACAGATGCCATTATGGCTACTTATTGTTTTCTCCGGGGTATTCTTGTCACTTGTTATCTTTTCTTCATCTTTGCAAAGTGATGCGTGCTCCGATTCGAAAACAAAAACAGCCCTCACTGGCCGGCTCCCGTAGGGAGCCTTTTCGCCAGCAATTAGCATTTCCCTTATTCAAGGATAAATGAGCTCTTTTCAAATCAAATTGTGGCTATGCTGGATTTACTTTCTTTGGGAGGGGTGGGGGATGTTGGGGAGTAGTTTCTCAAAAGTATGGTAATGGTTCTTAGCCTTTGGCTTGGCAACAGAATTTACCCAAACCCATAATATGGAAGCACTCACATTTCTTCACCCAAAGTATTAATATTGACTATTAAGGTATTTGTAGCCATACACAGAGTCAAAAAAAACAAACAAACCCAACCTATTTCAGTCTATTAGAAGGAAGGCAGAACTCCCAGCCAATAATTTTATGAAATACACAAAACCAAACTGATCCAATTATAAATTTGAAGGTTCGCATCTACCCAAAGTTTGTTTGGGTTTTTTTTTTGGGGGGGGGGGGGGGGGTGTAT
>NW_017728997.1:17326308-17332203 GCF_001723915.1 Gavialis gangeticus | reverse complement strand
GGGGGGGGGGGGGGGGTTTCAAAGACAGTCCTGTTTTCCTGGATTTAGGATAACTACTGCTTCCTGATGCTTCTCAAACCAATTCAGGACATTCTCATTACAGAAATTGCAACTACTCCTAGCATATGTAAACACATTACCCTGTTTTTTCAAATTCAATTATTACATTATTTAGTCTTACATTAGGAACCTTTACGGAAAAAAATATTCCTAGTAATCATACCAGAGCCTATTCCCCTTTTTAAGCCACATTTCCCCAGTAGGAAGAGATTTAAAAACAGTATCCCATATTCCTAGAGGGAGAAGCTGGGCGTGATATCTCTATCACACTGGAGATATAGAAGGAGGTTTGAATAAAAGAATAGCCTATAATCGTTTTCCAAGTTCTTTTAGGAGGCCCAAGAGGCTGCCTCAAATATTAAGTTTAAAGAAACTCCTGTTCAGAACCTAACAAAATATGCCAAAATAGCATAAAACTATCCACTGATATTGAAAATATGTTAATTTAATTCAGCAAGCCTGCCGTCTTGCAAAAGCCTACAGAGAAGCGTGCAGATGTACGCTCTAAATTCTGTACCAACAAACTTCTCTATTATTAAGATTTTTAATGTCTTCAGTCCTTTTGAAGTATCACTTAAGCATTCTTCTTTCATTCCCCCAAACGATGCAATTCATCAGACTCGTACCGATGGGCCTTTGAGATGAGTCTAATTTTGAAATATATATGGAACTCTGAATCTTTCTTCAGGTAATATAAATAAATCTAGTCTCAGAAGTACTGCCGCCTTAATCATCTTTAAACACAATGGATCTATCACTCCAGCCAGTGACTTTCCAATTTTCTTTGTTGAAATTATGGCAAAGCAGCCTGATACTTCCTCCAAAGCAATTCTGACTGAGGGGTCCTGTGAAGACATTGAGGGCTACAAGAAACTACAACAGGATGGTTTTTTTCATGCATATTTAGGGTCAGACTTGGTCTTTATTCCTGAACTCCTTTCACAGATATTTCACTTACATAGTGGGTAGTCATCTGAGACAGTATCATTCACACATATTTGGTTTGCCTCTATAGGTAAAAAAAATTGTCATGCGCTTCTAATTTAAAGAAGAAATATTTGCTGTTTGCCACCCAGATATTGTACACTATGGCAAAATATTTTGCACCATTAGAGGAGGCTGTACTCACTTTGGCTTTTTTTCTGCCTCAAGTCCTGTCAGGCATAAGGGAGTCTTGAAGTAGAACATTTTCTATTCCTATTCAAAAGAGAGGAAGTAGCATTGACCTCAAGTTTGTAATTCTGCAAAAGAACAAGAGGAGGTGGGGGGGAAACAAAATAGAAAGAAAGGAGTCTCAAAGCAAGGGGAAGAAACAACCATTCCTCTAAAGGAAATCCCCACGGAGGGAGAAAAAGGTGTAAATGCTACTGGAAACCCTTCATGCGACCTCCATACTCCATGGGAACAGAAGGAACTTTTAAGCTCGGTGAGTGATTTTGTGCCTTGTCAGAAGAATAGTTAATGAGAGTTACATAAAAATGGAAGTTGTTGCCCTGGGGGAGAACCTGTATTTTCTTTGCTATTTGCATTTTCCTGTTGTGCCTGCTTTCTAAGGGCAAGTTCCTTCCAGAAAGGAGTTAGCAGCCTTCTGCGTGGAGCGTGAGCATGAGCTGAAGCCCAATTTATCCAGGCTGTCCAAGCTCATAGCTAGAGTCTACACGTGGTGTCCTAAAGAGTCTGCCCCCATGCAAACCACTGCTGAAAGGCTCAGAATCTCCCTACCAGTTAAAACAACGCCTCCTCCATTTGCACTGAACAGAACCAAGCTGTTCCCATTTTCCTGGGGTAAAAACAGATACTTCACTGCAGAAGTCTGAGTGCTGTCATTCTTAATTTAACTATCAGGATTGAATGTAATGACGGACCACTCAAAACAGCCCAAATTTCATCTATTCATAAAATATCACTGCAGGAGGTGGGGTGGGGGGGAGAAGAAAGAGAGCCATGGTTAAAAACCCAGCTGTGAATACAGCCCAAGAACTGCAGAATCAAATCCAGTCACAGAAAATCCATATTCTCCAATGGTTTGACCCAAACGTGATCTTGCGAGGTCCTTTCCATCCCCTAACAATCCATGAATCTATGAATAAACTGCTTTCAAAGTAATGGAAAAACTCTCACAAACATCAACAGGCAGGCTCTGGGAGACACTGAAGACCTGCTGGGGTTACAGTCTCACCATCTGGGTACAGCCCTGCTGTGGGGTAGAAACACCTTGTTGTGCCTCGGGTACAGGAGTGTAACTGGGATGTAATGGGGAGTGCATGTAGCATGCACCGGTCTTGCTCCCAGCACTCCAGCTGTCTCATACCACTGGGCAGTGACTCGCCCCTCACTCGGCATGGCAGCACGGAGCAAGGAGAGGTGCCACATGGCAATCAGAGCCTGCAAAGTGACACCGCTCCTGGGTACCTCCTAGCCCAGGGCCTGTGCTTAGGTTCTCTGACAAATATATCCTCCCCGAGAAATCTTGTTGGATATTTGGAAGCCGCACTCTTACAACAGACATTAGAGAATGAAGTCTCATCATTTTTAATTACTTAACTGCACTGATTTAGCCATTAGCATTTTGGGGGCAGGAGTGGGAAGTTTAAAGCTTCTATATTGGATCCAACCTCTAGTACTGTGTTCTCACTGCCTTATTAGCATTCACCTAATGACCAAAAGTAAAACCAATTCAGTATGCAAAAATCTAATTCAGATACAGAGTTCAAAAGCCTCTACACAATATACCTGCCTGCTGCAAGCCTGCAGGAAGCTCAGAACTTGATCCTAAGATGACTTGATTTGAAGGTAATCCTATATATCACTGAGAAAAGAAAGGGGGGGGGGAGAAAGAAGGGTACTCCCATTGATAGAAGAACCAAGTTTTTTGCCTGGAGTTAGGACTGCTCCAAAAAAATCACCCCAACATAGCCACCTCTTAAACAAACATCATTCACACCCAAGCATCTCCCTCCCTTATCCAAAACACATGCAGACCCCTCACTATCTTTACTACCTTGAAGTAGGAAGTAAAGGGAGAATGGCAGGGATAGAATTTAATGTGAAGTTAATTAAATTTTGTATGGATGGGGATGATCCTGCCTCAGGAAAGGGGTTGGACTAGATGACCGCTGGAGCCCTGTCTCTTCCAGCTCTGATTCTCCATGATATTCTCCAATACTCTTTCCTCTGTTTGTCTCCAAGACGTTGTACGGTGTTGCTAGAACCTTTATTTTACCATGTCCCACTCTGGAAGCCATTGCAATTTGGTGGTAGAGAAAACTATGTCTAGAATGTATACAGA
This sequence comes from Gavialis gangeticus, assembly GCF_001723915.1. NCBI lineage: Eukaryota > Metazoa > Chordata > Crocodylia > Gavialidae > Gavialis > Gavialis gangeticus. Next base: position 17,328,854 of record NW_017728997.1, on the reverse strand, counting down.
GTTGGCAATTATGCATATTGAATCTACTCTTGTGAAAAACGACAGAACGAGAGAGTAATTAGCAGTTCTTCAAGGTGGCGATTGCTGGGCTGCAGGGCAAGGACACTAGCTTTTCAAGAAACACATACGGCATGTGATTAAACAGAAGTCTTCAAATGGCTAACATTTTCTTCAACTTTATTTTGCCGTTACTCTACCAAAAATGGTTTGCGTTAAATGCAGAATCCTGCTTAGAAAGAAGAAAAGCAATTCCACCATCTTTCCAGTATCCTGCAGAATGTACAAAGAAGGATTATGCCTGCTCGGAAAATGCTTAATTATTGTACCAAAAGGCTTATATAAATTGTCCTGCAGAATGAATCTTCTAGATTATCACCTCCTGTGATAAAGCTTGATGGCACACTTGTACTTTGCCCTATCTGCCATCATGATAAGCATCCCCTTAGAGAACCTGAGTCAGATTGCATTTCTGCACATTCCAATAAAGCACAATAAAGGATGAGAAACCAAATAAGCCACCTACATAAGGCTTTGGGGGGGGAAATCTTATATAAAGCATGTACAATACTTTCTAACAAGCTAAAACTTCGGCCAAAAAATTCTAGAAGCAGTGCTTAAAATAAGAAGCTGGTTTCAATTCTCAGAACAGATTCACTGTTAACCTGCAGCAATGCAATTGCCACTGGATAGCTGCAGAATTACACTTGATTAAGAAAAGAAACCGATGCAAGGAGCTTCAAACCAAGCAGCAAATTGGAACAGTAATTCTTTGATTTCCTTTTAAGAATGTGACCCAACGTATTTACATATGCCATAATATAAATATTATGCAGTATATGATCTTAATATTAAATGCACATGATGAGAAGACATTAAGACCTGAGGAGTTAAAATTCAAAAACACAGAGGTGAAGGCACCTATTGCAATATTGTACGTGTGTGGCACCATTGAACTCTTTACAGCAGAACGTGTTTATTTTAGCGGAAAAGAGGCTGGATGCATATTTGTTTTACATTATTTTCAAGCTCCTGCTGTGCTTTACTGTAGAACGATGCTGCTTGCCCTGTGCCTAGAAATCACTGTAAATTAATTTTAGCAGATTTTGAGTTAGTGGATCAAGTGAAAATTAATTTAACAACTGCTTCCAGTTCCTGGATATTTCTTTTCCCTCTTTTTTCTGGTTAAAGGCCCAGTTCTGCAAACATCACTCACCTTAAGCAATTTTTACTCATTTGTGTAATGTTACTGGAATACGGCAGAGATTACTTCTGTAAGTAAAGGACTATGAGATATATAGCTTAAAGATATTTGATTATATTGTTAAGCTTAGTTCATAAAATGCTGAATGTGTGAAGCAGAAGAACTAGCATTGCAGAAGATGTGGTTCCTACTGCAATTCTGTGTCTTTCAGAGGAATATAAATGAAGCCTATTGATAAATCAATCTAGTGAAGGTTTGAAGTCCTTGCATTACGGAAGAGGAACACTGATGCCTCAGTTCCCAGGCGGATTGAGCTGAATACATCCTTTGCTGCTGCTATTGGGTGCAAGCCTTCAAACTCATGGGAATATTCTTCTTCATGAAAGTCCTATTCCTCACATTGGTAGTTAAAATACAGAAAAAACTGTGGTTGCATTTAAGACACAAGTGGAACTTGGAAATCTAGACCGCTGAAGATTGTGGGGGGGGGGGGGGGGGGGGAGTGCAAAGAGCATGTGGCATGCTGCCCTAGGGTGGCCATCATAGAGGACAGTCTGGTTTTCTGCTAACCTGACCTCTATTGATACGAAGCCCAACGCCTTTATGTCTTCTGTTCCTCTCTTCAAGAGAAAAATAGAGGACATAAAGGCGTCGGGTTTCGTATCAATAGAGGACATAGGACAACCAGACTGTCCTCTATGATGGCTACCCTATACCTGCCCCCAGCTGCTCAGAGTTGGACAGCCCTGGTTTAAACAAAAAATATAAAACCAAGAGCAATATTAAGACAACATTACTGCTAAATCCCCATTTCTTTGAGAATCTAAATTTTATGGGAAACATTCGGAGAGCAATTATAGGTTGGGCTGTATAACTCCCAAGGAAGACACAGTACAAGTTTGGACAGCAAAACCTCAACATTTGAGGAGTGCCTGAAAACAGCATATCAACTCAGTCCACTTCATTATAAAGCGAACAACAAAGATAAAATAGACCCTCCTGAAAACTAAGGGAAATGCCACAACGCATGGACCATGTCCTTACAACTGATTAGTGACTGCTGTGGTAGAGAGCAAGCCTCAGGTGTGCACAGGGGTACTGGTGCAAGGCACTACAAGGACACTGAGATTGTAGGCAAGATTTCGAGAAAATGCTCACAACAAGAAGTCCTTTTTTAAATACATAGGGAGTAGAAAGAAGGCCCCAGGAAGTGTGGGGCCCTTGCAGGACAAGACGGGGAATCTGGTTGTCACGTCAGACGACAAAGCCAACATATTTAATAACTTCTTTGCCTCTGTCTTCCTCAGTAAGGACCAGAACTGCCACCTCCCTGCTGGGCCCCCTT
>NW_017728997.1:17318724-17326083 GCF_001723915.1 Gavialis gangeticus | reverse complement strand
GTCAGGGCGGCTAGGGTCTGGAACCAGCTTCCAAGTGAGGTGGTGCAGGCTCCCACCCTGGGGGTTTTTAAGAGGAGGTTGGATGACCACCTTACTGGGGTCGTTTGACCCCAGTACTCTTTCCTGCCATGGCAGGGGGTCAGACTAGATGATCTGCTCAGGTCCCTTCCGACCCTAGAAACTATGAAACTCACCCTGCATTCAGAGGTGCCATCCTCAGCAGAGTATCCCTTCTGCATGCAGGCACTCAAGAAGTGGTCATTAGTTTAAGGAAAGCTCAAATCCCAGCAACCGGACTGAAAACAAGACCAAGTGCTACAACATTAGTACTCCATTTGCCAATGAAAAGACCACGGACAGGAGAAGAGTGGTCTTTGGCCACTACCTGCCTTCTGCCTCCTTCTTCCTTGCAAATATGAGAGCAGGAAGCAAGAGCATCAGCTCAATTCAGGTCAGAGGCACCAAGGGCAGGCTTACATTAGGGACTGCCACTGTGAAGCATGGCACACCTGCTTGTTGCACACTACGCCCAAAACAGATGCAAGAGCCACCATAGTGCAACACTGTGCACACACTACAAATCATGCCCAAGAGACGCAGGCATAATGCACCGTAGTGCAGGCTCCGAGATAGGAGGGAATACCACTGAAGAAAATGTCTGGCTCCAAACCAATTTGAAGGCAGCTCCTAAATGCATTCACAGCAGCAATGGGTGATATTTTATAGTCTAACAGGAGATGCATTAAATATTGATTGTAAGAGTCCCTTTTTAAAAATGGTTATTTAATGAACATATGTAGGAATTGTTAAAAAGCACTTTATGTTTTTGTCTGTATTTGACTGGTGCATCTCTCCACATCCAGAGCATCAGGTGAACCCTGAACTGTGTGCTGCGTGTCGTCCCCAAAATACTACAGCATGGTCCAGAAAAAGTATTTATAGGTCTGTTGACAGCTGAGAGGTAAAACCGGCAAGGTGTAGGGAAGAGGTGATGGTAAGGAATCTCACTTTCACTATAAGGTAATATTGGAAACCATCTCTGGAAAAGCTTGTCTTGGAAACACGCATAGCTATCTTAATATTAATATTGTAAATAATGAACACAACATAGCTGTAGCAAAAACACCTCCACCCATATAGCAAAAGCCACTGGCAAAGTAGGTTCCTATTTTACACATATTTGCCCTGTGTGAATGTCTTTTAAAAGGTAGCACTTTTCATTCTTCATGTGTCAATCTGGCAAAAAATAAATTAATATTAATGATCATATATCCCCCATGAGTTGTTTTTAACATACGCATAGGATTTCAAATTGAAAACAAGTTTTCAAATGCAACACTACCACTCAGACTCAATTGACTTTTCATGACAGCTTCTTCCTTGACTATGAAATGTGGCTTGTTTTAAGATTGAGTTAATGATTAAAACGAAATGACAGATGTCAGTCCCAGTGGGAATAGCGCCTTATGCATTCTAGATGCTGGCACACACAAGCAAAGCAGCAGCAAGGAAATTCTCTGTTTGTTTTAAGGACAGAATAATCACGCATCCTACTGTCTTCAATCCATCGCCATCATGAAGCCAGCTGCTTGGATCCAAATCTCAACGGAAGGGCTCACATTTGTGCAGTCCTTTTAACCACCCGCCTAGTAGGTAACAACTAAGTGCAAAGAAGCCAGTGGTTTGGGAAATACAGCGTGGAAACTGGAGACATAAGACTCTGCTGCTACTTTATGCTTTGTTAGCATTCAAGGCCAGATCCTCAGATGTCTATGTGCTTAAATCCCATGGATTTCTTGCCTACCTTGTGAGCCAAGACAGACAAACTCAGCATCTCCAAACCTACCAGAGCAGCAGATAGCTTTCACAGGAAAATCCTCATTACTGTTTAAGAGACACAAACTGAGACACCAACATATGTCAAGATTCACAGAGCTCCGTTTGAAGAGAGATATCAAGGGTCTTTGGCATTGCAAACTCCCGGAAGTTTGCATATCTTGGCTCCAGAGAAAAATCAACCTCTAGAGGAAAGGTCAGCTAGCGATGTGCTGTGTGTGCACAAACCCAAGATATGTTGGTCTGGAGAAAGGAGAGCTCATGAATTAACATCGGTTTTTGCAAATTGTTGATTTACAAGGTCACGGCTACTCTTTCAGTAGCTCTCTCCAGCCATAGACCAGAGCTACAGTTACATGATGGGTGCAAAGTTTGCAGCTGCTCTGAAGGAAGCAGAATGTGATTAGACAGAGAGAATAAATATCAACTCAGCGTAAAAAGCAAAAGGTGAACAGCATAACCTTCACACAGACCGGCTAATATTTCAGTAACTGTTTACAGCAGGTGATGGTCACTAGGGCAAGAGAGAACGCATACTTCATGATGAGGGCACACCTCTCTCATCAAAAGGGAGGCTAAGCTCTAGACTATTATACATAAACTTGGAAGAACAAACAGCCACAAGTTCATCATTAAAAATCTCTTCCTTAACTTCCCCATCAATATGAAGCTCTGACATACAATAAACAAGTTTACAAATCTTAATTCCTATAATATAAAACATGTTTATAACGCCATAAACTGCACCCAAGCAAGGGGCCTGCATGGGTTTAGCTAGATTCATTCATTACAAAAGCCATGTGGAGATACCAAAGAATAGAAAGAGGGCATTAAGCCCCACCACTCATGGAAGTTTCCAGGCCCAATAATTTATCCTTGAAATCATTGTGGACTCAACCCTCTCCTACAAATAAGCAAATATAATGTTTTAAAAGCACATTTTAACAAGCTGAGGGGAGGTTTTTTGGGTTTTTTTGTGGAACAGGCAATCAAAAGTTCTTGAAAGTAGTATCTGTTTTCAAGAGTAACCATGTAAAAACACGTACCTGTTACACTCAATTTGTATCCACAATCTTCTCGGTGAGCTGAGTTCCCGCTGCCTTTGCCCCTGCGAGCCCTACGAGCCAACACAAAAGAGACTGAGTTGTCGTCTTCCCCACCCAGCAGGAACAGGATGCACTAAGTTTCAATCAATCGCACCTGCTGGATCCCAGGGACAGCACCGCAGGTGCTCAGGTGTACCCGTACCCTTATTAGGCTAGCAGAGACACTGCTGACTGGCGACTGCGCAAAAGGAAAGAAGTCTGCTGGGGCTTCTAAGTGGCATTTCAAGGGCTGGGAGTTACCACAAAATGGAGCTTTATTTTTAAACCTGACCGCATAGCTGATATGCAAGTCAATGTATCCTACGGAGGTACCTTTTTCACAATCAGTTTTTAGAGCAGAACTGCACGCTGAACATCCCAAGTGCCAGGCACTTTGGTGCTAACATGCTTTTAAATCTTGGCCTGTCTGCCTTAGCGGGTCACCCGGCAGGTCAGTGAGAGAGGTACTTAGCCATGTTAGTCTGGACGTATTTAGCCAGGCCACCCTGTACTGCCTTCTGCCTATGTGTCAATGAATGCCAGCAAGGACAATGATGTCAGGTATCCAGGTTGTACCAACGACAATGAAACACTCCAATAGCAGAAGTGTGATTTTTCCCACCTGCACATGACCTTGCTTCTTGTAACCTGAAATACCTGTCTTTGCACTGGCCTAGGAACATTATAGCAACAGGGAGCATATTAGTACCTTTGATCACCTAGTTCTGTTAGCAGTCTAGAAAACAATTAACAGTATTATTGGCCAACCAAATGCTGTTAAACCGATGTTGTAACCACCTCCTCTTACAAGAGGAGCTGGCTATAAACAGTGCATATGTAGATTTTTATGAAGTGCATACCACAGTTAAATTCCTTTATATGTTTAAGGGCATAGGAACGTCCTTACACCAACGTGACTACAACACCTGCACCTTTAAATGTTTAAAGCTCATTAACAGCCAGAGATCATACCCTTTTTCTCTCTAGTTATGGGAATAAGCAAGTGCCTACCTATCTTTATCATCTCATGTGAGATACAAGGATTTTTCGGTGTGGTATCTTTTCCTGGACCAAATGCATAGCTGAGAGGTTGAGACAAACTTTTGGGCACAAGATGCTCTTCCTCAGGTCACCTGCCTGAAAACTTAAAATCTCCCCCAGCTATGCAGTTATCCAAATAAAAGACATTCCCCCCCAAATCCATCACTCTTGCACTCCCACAACAAAGCATGCTACGATCTGGGAATAGGCACCGCTCCAGAAGCTGGACAAACTGGACAAGCAAGGAGGCCGACTAACCTCGCCATCCTCTAAGACAGCAGATATCAGGCTTCCCTGTTTTGGCAGCCCAAAGGCAAAAAAGGAAGAGGGAAGGGACTGACCCAGAGAGACCCCTTGCAACACATTTAGGTCTGAGACAGCACCAAGCTGATTAAAGAAATTAAAGGAAAGGCCTGCCGGGTGAAAACAGGCCTCAGCTTAACACAGGAGCAGGAAGATATAGTGCAGGAAGTGAGTTAGATTGGACCCGTGATTCCCGAGTGCTCGGGGAAAGCAACAGCACAGCATGAAATAAAACATATGTAAATTCATCTTGAGATATGATACAAAGCTGAAAACAAGGCTTTACATTGCCGAGAAGCAGATCCAAATCTTTTAACAGTATGCAGCACGGTAGATCATGCTTGGGAGTATGAGGTCTTTCTTGAGATGCACTACATGAACTTTAACAACAGAAGCCTAGGCTTAAAAAAAATTTAAAAAAATTTTAAAAAGGAGTATTCAAAGCAAGTCTTTATTAAACTGTATAATTTCAAAACCTGGAATATTGTGTGCCCCATTTTCCCTAGAGTTGGTCATATTTGCATATCTTTTACACATTCTATGAAATTAATATTGCCTTTTGTGTCTTGAACTTAGCGAATAAAACCTGCCATTTTTACCTTTCACAGACATGAGTAATATAGATTGAACACCCAGAGGGACTCACAGCGCATACATAAGCTTTATTCTTTGTATGTTTAATTTTTTTCCACAAGAACACATTAAACAAAGATTAATAAACCTTTACAGGGCACAGCAACTTTGCAAATGACAGAAGTCATGCTGATGAAGCCATGTCCTTCACAAATGAACTAAATTTGGCAATATATAATGAAAATTCCAGTTTTCAGTGCCTTTCAAATCAAACAATGCCCTGAAGCACTTTACATTTAGAATAAGGTTTTAAAACCTTTAATGGCTACTTAAAAACAGAGCCTAAAAGCTACATGCAAAAAAAAATAATCATAGGTTCCTTATTTGAAATGTTTATTCATTTTAAAAGTTGTCCGAAACTTGTCATGTTCTCCCAGATTTCGCTAGCTGGGAGAACCTGGGAAACAGCAATAATACGTTATGGTATCATGAGGGCTGACAGCGGCACTGCCCAAGTGATGGAGCACTCACCATGCCACAGGGGCTCACACACAGACCATGCTTCTTGCACACGCGTGCCCTTTGGGGAAGCCTCTGCACAACCAATGAACCTTCTGCGCTACTGCGGCAACTCCGCTCCTGCTTGTGCCACCTCCTCCTCCCTGCTTTATTAAAAGCAAAGCAACCCACAAGCCCTGTGGTTTCTCTTGGCTTCTTTTAAAGTGGTCTTGTTTGATGGAAACTGGTAAAAATGCATGTTCTTAACATACAAAACCCTACATAACTGCCTAATACCATGAACCTTGAGCAAAGCCACTCCTGTGCACCATGAGGGGAGATGACCCTAGCTCTGGGCTTCTGCTAACTCAGGGACCCAACCCTAAATGCACGCTGCTTCCAGTCTTGCTGGAACTGTCCTGGGGATATACAACAATCCCGCAGGACATGCAGCCCTTTGGCATGCGCCAGGGAGTGGGCATAAGACGTTCATTAATGTGCCATAATGATGGTGTATTAAGTTTAGTACCTGTAATCACAGGGCATCTAATCATGTGTTCCAGGGTGGCAGGGGCACTTTAATTAGAGTAGCACCAAAAGCCACTCCAATTAAAGCCCCTGCAGTGTCATGTGTATTCAGTGCCCCAGGCTTCAAAATGGCAGTGGAGGTACTTGAACTAAAGCTCGTTCAACAGCCTTCAGTTCAAGCACCTCCACCACCATTTTGAAGTACAGGGACACTAAACAGACATGACACAGGGGCTGCTGAAGTATGTTAATTATTGTGCTCCAGCAGACTCGATTAATTAAGTCTGCTCTGATGCATGCCAATTATCACATATTGAAGCAGACATCCAGCATATGTATAAGTGCCTACAGGTACTAACTTAATGCGCTGCAATTGGCACTACTGCACATTAGCACAGACGGACTTTTTTTTTGTGATGCTAAGTGCGCATTAGAATAAATCTACTGTGCATCGGCACACTTTTTGTGTGATGCGCTAATGTGCAATAAAATGTCTAATGCGCATTTAGTGTCTCAGGTAGACGCGCCCAGTTAGGCGGTTACTCTACTTCTCTGAGAAAAGGATCTACCAGAGAAGATCTGCCTCCAAAGTCCCAGACTGTCTCCTCTTGTATCCTAGTCAGATTCAGTACGGAGCCACCAACGGAGAGGGGAAAGACACTGCACTCAGGGGGGTACCTTCAGTACACACATACTACCCAGTTCTGCATTTCCTTTTCCTTCCTGAAAAACTTGCCGTGCATCTTCACGGTGCATCAACTTTTACAGCACCTTGTCCAATGCTTAGCCAAAGTCAGCAATGAATAACACACCTCAGGCTTAACGGTGAAGCTAGACCAGACTTGGGTGATGTGAGCAGAAGTGCTCTGAAGAATAGCTGTGCAGCCGATCTCTCCAGGGACCTGACCTCCCCCTGCAAGCACTGTGGACTTCCTGCATTGAGGACCTCTCAAAATTATCCTGGGCCACTTGCTCTCCCTCCTTGGCAACGACCTCGTGAGACACCTGAATGGAGACAGTCAGACCTTGTGGAGAGGGTTGTGAGGTGCAGGTGAGGGAACGTCCCCAAGAGAAGAGAAGATGGGAAGTTCCCGCATCATTGCAGCCTAATGTGATGCAATGCTACTCAGCAGGGACGGGTGGCCTGTGCAGACATCAAGCGGAAACATTGCTCTAGGCTCTCTCAGTTGAGCGCGAGAGCTCCTGCAGAGAGTGGAAGGAAGTCATGTAGGTCACTGGTCACCTACTAACTTTGGTTAGTCTATAAAGTGCAAAATCTACCCTGCCATCTAACTACCCCCTGCCCCAAACTCTGCCACCCTTCTTCCTGCAGGTCAAAATCTGATGTTTTACCCACTGCAGAAATATGAGCATCAAGCCTAATCTCCTCCCAATGTAATAAACTGCAAAAGCAGCATGCCACCCAAGCAAAAGTGAGTCTATAACGTTATCCTGAAGGAGTCTGCTCTTTAACTGGCCTGTAGTCCCAGCAGGC
>NW_017728997.1:17300343-17313724 GCF_001723915.1 Gavialis gangeticus | reverse complement strand
AAAGTGAGTCTACAACGTTATCCTGAAGGAGTCTGCTCTTTAACTGGCCTGTAGTCCCAGCAGGCAGCACATGCAACAAGAGACACTGGCAGAGATTGCCTCAATAGAAAAATCAGCAGCTTCCCACACTGGTGGCTCAGTGGGGGATGACTGCTCCTGAAATCCATGAAATACAACAGCGTGCCAGGGGTGTCAAGAGTGGGAAGGAACAGAATCAAGAAGCACAGAACAAGGGCGGGGAGGGAAGCAGGGCGAGAGAGAGATGGTGAGCCACAGGAAAGGGAGTCTGAAACAGAGACAACAGAGCAAAAAGAAACCACCCTGATGATAGTTCAGAGACAGAACAGAGCAGGAAAAGACAAAAATAAGGCAACACTGACACCGAAGCAAATTTTCTAGCAGCAAAACAATAAAAATTAATGAGAAGAAAGGATATGTGAAACTGAACCATACTGGAAGTTGTTCCTTGTGTTCATTTTTTTCGTTACTGAATGGCTAAAAAGGCAAATCTATTCATGCCTGGATAAATCAGTGAATGTTAGACCTTGCTGACTCGTGTAGCTTAATAATATGATGCCAAACTTAGCACATGTTATCAGAAACTCTTCATCCTAATTTCCATGCTCTGATGTTCAAAAACAATAGAGTACCAGAGATAATATACAGCAAGTAATATCAAGCATCTGGAAAATATGAACATTACATGACACAGCCACCAAAATGCAAGTGCTTTAGTTCCTTCCCAGATTGAAAGCAAAGAGACAAAGTTCATAAGTGAAAATCAGGAACAATGTCACTAAAACGAGCAATAGTAAAATCACTGCACTGGTGTGACCAGTAAGAGAATATTTAACAAAATAAAGATTTACCCTAAAAACACTATTAAAAGTTCCCACTTCAAACCACACAAAGGCATGTTCCCTTTTCATAATATATGCATTCATATATAAATGGATATTTCTTCAAAACAAACACAAGATGACTGTTCAGAAATCCACTCAGCATGATGGCATCCCAAAGAGGTTTAGTGGTATAGTTAGACATGTGCCTACACGTTCATCAATGCAGTTTTACTAATGTGCATTAAATGCAGTACCTCCATTATGAAGTGCCAGAAAAAGTCATATTAGCCTATCTTAATGTGCATTAGCAAAAGGACACTTTTTGTGACACTTTAATGCACATTAAAATAGGCTAATGTGCATTAAAGGGCACGTGTAGATGCGCCCACTGATGAGAACGCATTATCTTTGTACTGACAGGATCCTCAGAAGTGTGGTATCCAACCATCTCGCAACTCACAAAACAATCATATTTATCTATCTGATTTCCATGCCACCATCCCCAAAAAGGCTCAAGGCAGCTTACAATTATCACTGGACTTGGGTGAGGAAGGAAGGGTATTGCAGAGGTAGGGCAGAGGCAGCAGAAGACCATCACAGAGAGAGTCGGCAATGGAGCTGGGAACTCAGTCCAGCTCTCTCAAGTCCCAGCCAAATGCACATTCGGCTAACACGTCCTCCCTGCCTTTCTGCTTCAACCCTTGCAACTTAAAGAAAAATCACTCCACCCCCCTCTGGGAAGGAGGTCAGGGAATCTCAAGAATCAGTGAGGAGGGTATCACTGGAAATGTTCTACCTCAGCAAAAACCAGGTGTATGCCTGCCTGCCTCCTGGCATGGTTTTGCAAACAGGGAAGGTAATTTAGACTGTAATGGAATTAGGAAAGAGTATTTCATGCTTCCCTAATCAAGAATTCTGAAAACAAATCAGGGACCCTGAGACTCTTTCCTTGGAGTTAAATGCAGCCAATTAAAATAAAAAGGGAGAGTTAAGGATCCTCCACTTCCTTTGCATAGCTCTAACAAGACTGTCTAAACAATAAACAATCCTTGAGCAAAATGCATTTTAAGGTTGGACTATTATTACAAAACATAAGATATCTATACCTGTAACTAAGGCTCACTGTGCTGAAATGTGGGCTACTGAGAGTATTACAATGTAGTAACCAAGATTCCCTTTAAAAACTGTTTTTCTTATACCTATATCTTATATTTTACAGTTTTTTCTTATACCTATATTTGAAACGATGACAAACATCTCTCGCTCTCTCCCTGTCAGACAGAGCAATGGTCAGATCTATTTTTAAACAGCATCAAGAATTCGGGAAAGAAACAGATTCTTTGTATTTTAAGAGTCAGTGCTGGTGCCCTACTATAAAAGGCCCTTACCGTGACCTTCCATATGGCTCCCACCATGAAGCCAACAAAGTCTGATAAACCAATGTCTGGATTTAGGATTTTGTCTGTTAGAGAACTAAATAATCCTGAACTTTCACCCCAGTCTCACTGTTTAAATCCATCTGAAAGATCTAAATGAAAGGAGTCCAGTGGTCTCTAAGGGCAGTCTGCTGTATAACATCACCTCATTTTAAATCCTGGAAATGAAAATGTCGGATTTATAGAAATTAGTGAGTCTGACCCAGGTTTTACAGCAAGAGGTCCTGATGTCTCCAGGCAGACTCAGATTACAGATGGGGCAAAACCAAAAATGATTTACTGAGGCTTTAGATCATATATCTGGGATTATGGCTAAATGAAGTGCTTTGCACATTTGTATTTAGTTTTGTATAACAACACATTCTCAAATCATCTTCATCATCTCTTTACAATTTAGCCAGTTCTCATCAACAGACTGTCACACTAATTAACACTGTTCATCTTCTTCACTTGATATGGCCCTCACTTTATGCAGTCAAACTGGTAATCTGCAAGTTTAATACATACACTTGTATCCAAAATCCTTCCACTGGCTGTTATGTGGAATCCCATCCAACACTAATCGTCATTTCCCAAACTGCCCATAATAATCACTTCCCTATCTCCTGTTGTCCTGACACATCCTGAAAGGGAAATTGATCTTCTACAAAGTGAACAGATCCCTGATTTAAGAAGATCCTTGGTTATAACTACGACACAAAATCCGTGGAAAACAAATATCCCTGGTTTGTCCAATGCAAATGGAGCAAGGTTGACTCTATGGGGACTCTCTCTAGGGCTAGGGGCAGAAGTTGCACATAAACCAGTTTAAGTAATCAGAAACTGGTTTAAACCTGTAACAGGACAGACGTTCAGTGCACATAAACCAGTTTCAAAATGGCTGAACCCAGTTTAAGATACACCTGGTTAAATGTAGTATCGGTTAACTGATTTGGGTCAAACCAGTTTATGAAAACTCTGCCCCCGACCTAGATGGCTCTCCTTGCTTCCATAAGGACGAGAAGATCAAGTCCCATCCCTTTCTCCCTTTTTGCAGGGTCCAGGATGGGTGTGGGCAAGGAAAGTAGAGTGGTAGGTGGCACACAGCACCCTCTGCCAATCCTATAAGAATGCACTAAAATATTAACCTGTGTATTCAGGTATTTTTGGTAACACGCTTGGGTCTGCTGCACGGTAGTCAGGTTAATATCTCTTAGTTTAGTAAGATAAGTGCATCCTGGTTAAAATGATCCTTTGGAGCAGGTTAGGTGAAGACGGTTTCTCAGTTAATCCATCCTGGTTCTGCATTAATCACTGACTACAACCGGTGATTGACACACTGCAGTCCCCTCCCTGACTGTTACCTTCAGATGCAGCAGCCATGCTGAAAAAACGGGGGAGAATAGTTGCCTTGGCAACACACAGCACACAACACAGGGACTCCACGTGGAAGATGCCCGTGAGATCTGCAGGATCCAGAAGCTGTATCAAATGCCTACTATCAATTTTTCATGCAGGCACCATTGGCAGGGAGGAGTTGGGGGCTCAATCTAATAGTGGGACAAAATGCCAAGAAATGCTGAGCTGGTGTTGGATGTAGTTGGGCGGGGGAAGGGAGCCAGAAGATGAACAAAAATGGGGGTGATGCTTTGAAAATTAGGGCACAAAAAGATGATCCTAGCAGCAGTATTCGGAACAGACTGGAGTAGAAGTGCTGTCGAGGCAATGAGGGAGGAATAAGGCTGTTGAAATGTGAGATGATGAAGTTCTACAGTGTCTTGGCATCATCACCCAGGTTCAGAGGTCCCTGGAAGTATCCCATCACCAAACAGTATTTACTATAAGTACACCTCTGTTTTTTGAATTAAGCATTTTATGCTGCTCTGACAAAAAATAAAGAACCTGAGTATCATCCTTTGTGCAGCTACACTAATAAATTGCATCTGAAAGAAAAACAAATAAGTCAATGAAAAAGTGTGAGCTTGCAATTATTTTATTGTAATGGTCAAAGTACAGTGGAAACAAGAGAACTGAAGCTTTGAAAGAAAGAATAATCTATATTTGATCTAGTTGAGACTTCCTTTGTGTCAGCACTTTAAATACCACAGCAAAATGCTGACAATAATTATGTTAATATTACTATGAAAAATAGAATCCCCAAACTAACAGGCTTTCAAGGATTTTCATTTTTTTACCTGCTTCTCGCTTTGGTGGCATGAGCTTCAGACACCAAAACCTGAGCTTTCCACCACAACCAGAAATGTCATATGTAAACTAATCTCTGAGCAACAAAGGATTGAACGAGGAGAAATAATAATTCTTAGTGCAAGAAAAATGCAATGGTTGTGGGTCAGAAGCATCTTGATAAAACTTGTGGTGTGGAAACAACTCTCTATTATGCAAAGGAACAACTTATGTAAGAACTATTTACAAGAAAGAGGTAACGACACTGCCCTGTGGGCTCTTGAGGTCAAGCCTAATTGCTGTTCTGCCACTTCAAGGTCCTGATGCCCCCCTCACCTCTAAACTGTTTCTTGTGGTCCCACACTTCTTGGACACCCTACAATCCCCAGAAAACTTACTCCGTGTCACAGGTCCTGCTAATCCAACTCTACATCCAAGAGAGGAGCTCTCTATGCTTCCTAATTTGCTCCTCTTATTGCTTTCAATGGACCTCAGCCACTGCCTTGCTGCAATTAAGGAAGCCTGTGAAAATCCTCCATAAGTCTAAGTCTTAGGCCAAAGCATGGGTAGGAGAAAGGGACAGGAACAAGGGACAGGAGGACAATGCAACTGGTATTGAGCATACAGTAGGCAGCATTATCAATATAAAACCCCTCGGCACGTCCCAGCAGGCAGTCTCCAAATAACTGCAAGCCAAGACCAGAAATGCTGCCCATTTCCACATCATCAGCCATTCTTTTCCTTGCCAGTGGCACTTGTGGTATATTTTCAGTGTTACAGTAAGTTGTGCCGGACTGTACTCATAATAAAAGGATTTTACTAACCTTATAAACTTTACTATCCCTTATGGAAAAAACAGAATTGTGGCTTTTGTTAAATAGCAACTTGTAAATTTCACTATTCATTACGAAGCAACGAGCACTTGAGGTATTGTTAAGCAGCACCTTGTAAATTTCACTCTCCCGCAGAAAATAAAAAAAGGGTGGAGAGGTGCTGCTTAGTGGCAACTTGTAAATTTCATCCTCCGCTGCAGGAAAATCAGCTCTGATTACACGACATCCTTCATGCAATGTGTCAAATACTTGTTTTATTCTACACAGAGGTGTATTGAGTTGGTTTTCCAGCAACAGAATGCAATTTACAAGTCGCTGCTTAACATTACCACTCATTGTTGTCCCTCGTAACGGACTGAGAAATTTACAAGGTGTTTCTGAACAATACCAATCATTTTATTCCATAATGGAGGGCGAAACTGCTTAAAATGCTGCCCGTAGCTCTCGTGGTACAATGCACGATTTTGTGGGATTCCACATGGTCATTATTTTCTCTTTTTTAATACCTCCGTATGGTTTTCTTTCCTTTGAACATATAATCTGACAGATAGTTTATGTTTTTGTTGATATAATAAAGAGCTGGAGCACCAGCCGCTCTGGTATTTCCACTCAATGTAATTAATCAAAATTCAGAGCAAAGGAGCTTGAACTTCAAGCAATATTTTAAAATATGATAAAGTTCCTGTTTTTAAATACTAACTCCACAGAGTACAGACAAGTGGGATTGGGTAAAACTGGCACAGCAACTTAATGGAGAGCGCCTTGCTCTGAATGAGGAAGAGCGTACATCAATTTTTAAACTGCTAAAAAAGTCACTGTAATATTTCCATAAAATGTGGGCTATTGGGGGGCATAAAATCAACAGAGGGAAAGGCTCTTTCAGTGGTAAAGAAGGTGAAGCACAGTGCAAAGGGGAAGACAGAAAATAGTTGAGGGGCATCTTTATCTCATCATACAGAGCCCAAAACCAAAAGAGAAGAGTTTCCAGGTGTGTGTTCCCTCTGAAGGGATTCCTGAACCACAAATGTTCATTATGCCATAGAGCAACATTTAAATTAATAGAACAGCCACATAAATGGTGAACTGAAGCAACCAAACTATTTTCACTTAACCTTAGAAGGATGATAATTCATATTGCCAGAGATTAAAGGCCATTTCATTACTTCACAGTGCCACTCTGTCCTCACAGCGCTATATTTCTAACTGGTCAAGTAGATGTTTAATTTGCAAATGTCTCCTGAATACTGATTACCTGCATTCTGCAGACATCTGCAGAAAGCAAGCCACAAGTGCATATTTCAAAGCTGCATATTTTTACATAACATCCGCTGGGGTCCATCATTCTTGCATTCTTTTTTTAGAGTCACAACCTGACGCATTATTTCAATAAACAACTCCAATTAGTCATATTCTCACAGGCTGTCAACAAAGAATATTCTGCTGTAGTAACATAGCTCCTGGCTAAGGATGTTACAAAAGACTAAGCATGAAATGCAAGGGACACCAACAGACTCAAAACACACCCTGCTCCGTTGGGGGAACTGCAGCATTTCTTCGAGTGTAAGCAAGAATGCAGAAAAAAAAGCAATTAATTTTGAGAGACCGGAGGAATGGATGCATTGTGGGAGTACATTCTCATCTTCATCTGGGCACTGATGGTTTTGAAATAATAAGCTGTTAAAAATCACTCCATAAAAATGTAAATAATTCTTGTGAGGTAGAGGAGTAATATACAAAGTAATAAAGTCATATTATTCACCCACAGCATTGGGCAAAAAGAATGACAGGAATTGAAAGACACATAAATAAAGGATAATTTCCATACAAGCTGACAGAGGAGTACAATGGGAAGTGACGTGCACATGCAATCCCAGCGTGTTCAAACACACAAAGACAAATGCTACCTCCAGCTGGAGGTGTGCAGCTCCAGTGAAGTCAGTGTGGAAGACAGCAGAATCGGGCCCAAAGGCCACAGAAACAGTATGGGATAACCCCAAGCCTAACTGTGATTGCTGGAGAGCTGAACTCTTTTTTAAAAACAAGGGATTCAGATAAAGGTTGCCCCAGTTACAGAGACCTGGATAAAACTTGCTGAACAAGCTGGTGCTCAGGAAGCTGGCCGGTAGTTTCTCTGTCTCTCTGCAGCTCTTTTCTTGCTGAGCGTAAAAGTTTCTCCAGTACCACTTGCAGGGATATTACTGGCCTCCGGTTAGCCATAGTGCAATCAACCATGGTTGCACTGAATATCCCGAGATGACTTGGGGAAACACATGGACGTGCTCAATGGAAATTTCACTCATTTGAGCCATTTAATCATGAGCATATTTTGAACAACAAGCAATAGGTTTTAAATGCCTAGCACCAAAACATTTTAAAGCTGAAGAGGCCCGATCGATCCTGTAGACCTTACTAAACAAAAACTCGGACCAGCTTCAAATGGGAGCTTTTGTTTGCAGCAGTCTACAGAACAGGGACCAAGTATTGCAGGTCACGTGGAGAGGAAGCATAGTTGTAGAAGTTAAAAGAAAATATTAACTCAAGATATTTGCATCTTAAGAGCTGCTCTGCAACAAACTGGAAGTATAACCCTGGCTAAGACCTTAGTCTCTGCTTTTTGCTCTTCTTCTGCAAAATGGACAAAAACAAAATTTAATTTGCAACTGTCTTAAACACTATGCAGAGGCATGTACATAAAGCAGTTTAAGATTCCTGTGCACACATATCTGAAGTCCAAAGTTATTACTGATGTTCTAGCTATCTGATAGTCAATAATCAAAACGTAAAAATACAAGGAAATGGTCACATAAAAAAAGAAGTTAAGCTTCCAAAAACAATTTCTATTCTAGCCTACTTTATTTTTAAACACTGGATAGGAGTATTTCTTACATAATAACCCATATATTAAAAAATGCTATCCTACACTGTAGGGGTTCCCAAACTGACACATATACCCCTGGAGGTACACAAGACATCTCTGGGGGGTGCACAGGGCAAAGTGTGCAATGGTGGATTTAATTTAAGGGGCTAAAATATAAAACATATGCTGGTAGGGATACATGGGCAGCTGGTAAATCTGGAAGGGATGCACAATAAGAAAAGGTTTGGAAACTTCTGCTATGCTGTATCCCAGAAATGTATAAGTTTCCGATAAGCACACAAACGTAACCCATTTTTTGGTCTGAAATAGTCTAACAGGACAGCTCTATTCTTCCATCAATATGAATTAGCTTGGTGGCTCTCTTCTGCGGACAAGCATTCTTTCACCATTCCTGATTTTTGACACACATGTGCCCTTCTTCATAGAAAATGTGTTTCTATAAATACAGAAATTTTGCAAAGATTCTACAAGGATTGGGGCAGTTATATATTCTTAGGAGTCATCAGCTCATACAATTCAGGCAACAGATTCAGCAGTAGGTTTCACGTAGACAATATAGGAGGGCCACCACTACTGGAGCAGTTTCGTGAACTGACCCACAGCAAATCTGCAAAATTTAGACAAAGCTGGTTACCTGCTTTTCATCTAAATATTTTTCAGATGCAGTGTAAGCACTGTGGAAAAGCAGGAACAGATTTTAGTGACTGAGTCTGATAGGTCTGTCTAAGGACCTTGAGTAAAATTCAAAAACCACACATCTATACAAGCAGCTTATGATACAATAATTAATTTACCAAGGCTGTAATAGAAGGAATAGCATCACATGACACCCACTACATGCTGGTATATCTGCTTTGAATTTGCTATGGATCATTCTACACACAATTTTTTCTACTTTTCCACATTTTTCTAACAGACGATTTTAAGTCACTTTACAGACAACAACCCTTTCTGCCTGCCAGTGGAGGAGGTACTTCAGATATCATTCCCTTTAGTACTTTACAGAAGAGAAACTAAAGCCTTTTCTGTACTGTTTATGTCAAACAGGCAGTGCAACTGAACATGGTTTAATTGCAAGTTTAGCCACCACATTTTGTACAGTCTGCAGCGTCTGGAATGGTGCTGAACCTGATCTGCCCTTAGTATACTTGCCATCAGGCTGTATTCAACACTGGTTTCATTGCACCTGATGCCTACAACTAGTAATTTTTGCAGAACAGGCAGGGTTCAACATTCAGGGAGGCTAAGTACCTCAAAGGTAGGCAAGTGGCAGAATTAGCAGCGGAAGGCAGATCTCTCACCTGTATTTTAAGCATGAGAAAATCCATCCCTCCATCCCACCTCAGAAGTGGTGCAAGCACCTACTCCGGATACCTTTACGAAACGGTTGGATGCTTATCTTGCTGGGGTGATCTGACCCCAGCTGACTTCCTGCCCCTTGGGCAGAGGGCTGGACCCGATGATCTCGCGAGGTCCCTTCCAGCCCTAACATCCATGAAATCTATGCAATCCTATACAGTATAACATGAAAGAGGCCTGCTCAAGATTTAACTATGATTTTCCTACTGTATTATTCAAGCATCTGTGTAAGAGTATCAATCTTTTCTGACAGCACCTGGAAAATGACCAAATATGACAAAAGCTATGCTGAAGCAGACATAGGTCCTGGGACTGAGAACTCTCTCTCAGACCTTTGGGCTTGTTCCCTAAGTGGAAATCAGCAGCAAAATACCAATTACTAACTCTTCTACTCTGCCAGTGAACTAAAGAGCTATATTCTACTGCAGCTTCTGAAAAGAAAACGCGTTCCTTTCTCAACATCTTAGCTTCCGTAGCATCACATCATGTCAAGGCATAGTGCAATAATTGTAATTTAATAATGTAGTCACAGTGCCCAGTTAATAGCTGAAAGCAAGTGAAAACAAACGAGGCTTTTGCTCCAAACAAAATGACACATTCTTCTATAGATGTCTAGTTGCCAGGTATGTACCTGATAACAAAATAGCTATTCATTTCTCTTTATGGCCTTGAGAGTTGAGCACAAGAGACCAGGAACAGCAGCGACAGCAGAAAATTAATTCAACACTACACTTGTAGACAATTGAAAAAACTGGAAAATCAGGACTATCAAACCAAACACATCATCCCTTCCTAAGCAGCTTTTCTAGATGAACTGTTTCAACATCTCTGAGTAAACCCCAACATGTTACTTTCCATTCAAGTTTCCCTCAATTGCAAAAACAATATATTTTTTTTAAAAACCTACCAAAACTACCATCCACCCAAAATGTTAGTGAAATGGAAATAAAAATAAAACTATTATTACAGGACCAGTTATTCCCCTTTGGTAGGAGAGGGGGACAAAGAGAAGGCAGTCTCATGACGCATTTGTCTGCCATGTTAAAACCTACTTACTCCCTAGTCGTAGAAGAGGTCTTCCCTGGAAAGGAGCATGGTTGCTGGTAGTTAGAGACGGGATCACTGAAACTGCTCTAGTCACTTTGACCGATGCTTTAAGGCCATGGCTGAGGTTGGGATTTTTCCTGGAAAAGACCTGGCTTCAGGGGCCTGCGAAGACTTTATAGCAACTCTTTTCTAACTTACAAAATTTGATGTTGAGGGACAAGGAAGTGTCCAGCACCTCTTCCCCAACAGCCTTTTCATTTGGCATTCAGGGCCTCAGTTGATAACACAGTCATAAGTTTTATGAGTTTGAAGACGTTAACACCCAACTAGGCATTCCCTAAATCAGAAGCATTTCTTATGCCACAGAGGTGGTTAGTGAAGGAGGCTCTCTCTTTCATATTTGTTGCCCCTTGAAACCAGTGGCACTGCCTACCATGACAATTTGTCATTGTCAAATGAAAATTCACCTTAATGTTCATATTTTCTGTTACAGCTAAAAAACTGTTCTCTAGGCAAATGCTACTGATGTAGAACTGAAATTCTAGGAGTCAGCCCATGAGATACAAAAAAGCAACCAGAAAACAAGTTCCAGTGACTTTTTTGCAACAGGAGGTACAAAGAAAAGTGAGATATTGCAATCAAAAACTGACAAAACCTTTAAGCTCTTAGTACTTTCTCTGTATCAATTTGAACACCAAAACATTAATAATGGTATTCATACTAATCCTGCATCTATAGAAATTAGTCATAAGGAAACTATTCTGGATCTGCATGTGCTTATGTAGTGTCACTTGCTATGTAAAATCAAACCTGTTCAAGTAAATGCCTCATACCAGAAAAATACTGGCTTCCTAAACTTGTTAGAAATGTTGTTGTTTACATAACTGTGCAGAAAGAAGCTGTATTTTGAAGAAATGATTTCTTCTTTCAGCAGGTTAATTATTATCTTTTCTGAAGCCAATGTTCAGCTGCCAAAGATTCAGTAGCTTGTGTTAAACCATCTCATTTACTGTATATTAAGTTAGTCATCTAAATAGCTCTTGCTACCTCCTATCCAAATGTCTTCATGATAATCTCAACTTTTTTCCTCCATTGAAATCTGACTTACAGGAAAATCTTGACAGGTAACACAATGCCAAATTTGATCACTTTTGAAACTAGTAATAAAATGTCATTGGAAACGGTTCATTAAAATTTGCATCTTTCCAGTTGGAGCCAATATCTGCACTGTGAAAGACACTTTTGAAGATAGCACGATCCAATTTATGTCACATCTTTGAATAAAATTCAGGTGTTAAAGATGCTTACAGCAATACATTGCAACATTCGCTAAAACTGAAAGCCTAGTAAGTCTCCTCCTTGGCTGATTTGGGAATTCAATAATGAGATTCAATAGCCAGGAGAGTAAAGAACATCTTTTGAAGCAATAATCTCTTTTGCAAATAGTCCCTTGTTATGAACAACAAGAAGTTTTGGGTCCAGTTCTACAGCTGAATAAACCTGCAGCTTCCAGCAAAACTTCTACGAATAAGGACTGCAAGATCCAGTCATTTTTTTCAAAACACTCTTCCTGAAAACTATATCCATTACAACACATTAGAGAGTCAAGGAAAAGGATAAGAAAAATGATGCCACCTTTATTATTTGTTATTTGTGTTCCAGGAAAGTGCAGGACCCCATTGTGCAAGACTCTGTACAAAAATGTAGAAAATGCTGTCACTTCTCCCAAAAAGTTTGCAGGATCTAACCCTACAAGCAGTTACAGATGGGCTTAGGTTTACTCATGTGATTAAAGTCTCATTGACCTCACTGAGCACATGGATAACACTCTAGCATTCATGCAGATTACTAAGGAGAGATGGCTTAAAAAGTCTTCTTTCCCATCTACTTCTTTCCCATATATTCCCATGATGGGAATATATAAATATTTTTTTTACATATACAAGAAATCTCGGCTTTAAAAAACAAGTTTTTAACCACAAATAACTAAAAGCCTTCATCTGCAGTGATACTACAAGTCTTGCTGCCAGAATCTCAGAGGCTGATTCACGGTCAAGAGACATCCTCCAAGCCTCCTGTGGGACTTTCTAAAGCCAAAAGGCTGCATTCTCTCAGGCAGTCATCAGAGGACGAGGTGGAGTTCAATGATCCAGTCCTTATTGGTTTATCAATACAGCATGTCCAAAAGCCTACCATGCAACTGCTTCAGCCAGCCAGGGCAATTAAACACCCAAGCAAAATGTGGAAGTCGTTCACATACAAATGACACCAGAAAGTGTATCCATGGTTGCAGCATATAGACATCTCTGTGGGATCTGCACTGTATCTATCCCTTCTCCATCGAGGAAAGCCAAGGTCTTTCTATGTGAAAAGAAGTCTGGCTCACATTTCTATTTCAAAATACTAGTAAGAGCTCAGCTTCAGCTTTATCAAAAAGCAGCAGCAGCTATTAAATGTGTTCTTGTACATTTTGTTTAAAGAATATGGGGCATGTTTTATACAATGAAGGGAGTGCTCACCATTTTCCCACTTCTATCAGTTTGCCTACTAAAAGCTAACCCAGCACTAACATGTCATCATGAAAGCATCCAGACATGCCATTTCCTCTATTAAAATCAATCTGCATTATGTTTCATTACCTTGGTTTTGCTAATGTAAAATACTTATGTAGTTAAGAGTGTTGCTGATGATGGTGATAATCATTTTTCACCGAATTTATCTCAAGGGACCATGCAGAAGTGCAGAATGCCAAGAGTGAACAACTCCCTTATTACACCCGCAGTCTCAGTTTCAGCATTTAAAGGTGTACAGGGGGGGGGGGGG
>NW_017728997.1:17291181-17300266 GCF_001723915.1 Gavialis gangeticus | reverse complement strand
AAAAAAAAAAAAACTTGCTGGGAGCAGCTACTCCGGTTCCCCAATAGATCACACCCACATGCATATATGCATGCACGCACGCACACACCCACACACACATACAAATACAGCACTTTGATAGAGTTTTATAAATATTTGCAAAAGCAGAAGAGGATCTGCACAGACGAGATGCAAATACCACCCTACACAGCACCTACAGATGCAGCAACCTCCCCCAGCGCATACCCCAGTGCCAGGACCATAACTCCAGTCCTTTGGAGGTGGAACCCTGTAAGCCAACTGTTCTCAACCTGGGCTCTGAGCTACAGCCTCCTGACTCCCAACCAGGATGCCTATCAGACTCAGCAGACTTGGAATCTGCAAGGTATTCCTCTTAAAAGCCCCAAGGTATTCCCCACAGAGATGCAGTGGTTCCTACAAAACGTAGTGCGATTTTCCAGCACTCAGAGAACAGGATGTCACATGGCAGATACCTATGCAGAACCTGTCCTACCTGTGTCTAGCATACCTTTCAAGGCCCCAGGCATATCTAAGTAAACCTGGTTCCCCT
Source organism: Gavialis gangeticus (assembly GCF_001723915.1). Lineage (NCBI taxonomy): Eukaryota > Metazoa > Chordata > Crocodylia > Gavialidae > Gavialis > Gavialis gangeticus. Next base: position 17,299,716 of record NW_017728997.1, on the reverse strand, counting down.
TCTCAATTGGGACCAAGTTGCATCCCATTCCCTGGAGACACAGGAACTGCCCCTGTGCGTCAGCCTTCTGCATGTGCTTTTCACCTCCCTTTCTAGGACAGATCTTTTAACTCATCATTATATTTTGATGCCCAGGTTTCCAGCCTTGGCAAAAATCCTGTCACAAGGGAGGGGGCTAAGCAATCATTACTCCCTAGTTATTAACCTGGGTATTGAAACCAAGTGATTGTGAGGGGTTTACTTGGAAAACTACCATGCTGCCATTCCTGTTGGGTTAACCTCCCAGGCCCCTTTTGATCCAACTCTGTAGCAAACAGCACGCTATGGGCAGACCCAGAGGCATGCACAACATTTTCAAAGAAATAATGCAGGTCTTCCCCAGTTCTCCACATACAGTTCAATCCCTCTTTGGCTAGGGACAGAAATGACAAAAACCAGTATAAATGATCAGAAACCCAACACAAGTTCTGTAACCAGGTAAAGATCTGTAACCCAACACAAGTTCAGTTCACATAAACCACTTTCAAAATGGTGAAAACTGGTTTCAGATAAACCTGGATGGATGTAGCATTAGACTTAACTGATTTAAGTTAAATCAGTTTATTGAACTTCTGCCCCAGATCCCCTTCAGATTCAAGCTAACTCACAGTCCTCCAGCATCCCAGGATGCTTTGCACCACCCCCACAACCCCCCCATCACAGGGTTGGCCCAAGCTGTCTGCTCCAGCTGAGCAAGCAGGCGTGCTCTAGTGTCCCCTGACTTCTGGCCTGGGCCACTGCAGGCATGTGGCTGTGTTTCCAGAATCAGAAGTGAATGTCTGTTCACTTGCTTATTGGTTCAATTTACACAGCTTAGACTAACCTATGAAGATTGAATTGATTCACCTTGGGCTTTTTGGCTATCTGTATTAAGCTTTTGGGTCTCCACATTATTTATTAAACCAGGTACAGTTACAGTAAGACATCAGTAAGAAAGATGTCTTGCAAGACAGCACAGGTGCATGCAAGCTTTGTTCCTCAGTGGTAGAGTCCTAACAACTTCAACACACCTCAATCAAATGGTGAGTGGCTACGCCAAAGCAGCATGGTATCAAAAGCCTAAACTAAAGTGTGGAGAAGGGAAGAAATGCTAAGGAGTCCTGACCATACATACTACACTGCCGGGTTACCCTCTCAATACAGAGAAAGAAGCATTCCCTAAGCAAAATAGCCAGAGTCAGCAAGAGTTAAGCTTTGCTAGAGTCCATGGATTTTCATTACTGACTAGTAGTATAAGTCCCTACACTCCTCAGGTTCTGAAAATATTATTGAGGGCAAAAAAATCTGTAAATCAATAGATTACACCAGCGATTCATTTGGCCCTTTATTTTAGAAAGCTGCTTAATCAATCTTGAGGGCAAAAGCTATGTCTTCAGAAATGGAGACCTTCGTAGTTATTGATGAAAAACACTGCTCTACATGGACCCCCTAATACTGACGCCATTGACCATTTTCTGCATTGACCATTTTCTGCACACACAACAGGTGCTCTTCTGTTCTCCTGGAATGCACCACGCATCTCCTCGCATCCTTCTATTTTCTGTGGTACTCCAGTGCTGTTCCTTGGGCAGATTATAGAGAGGATGGCGATAGCCTTTCCCTGTGGCTGTAGGGGACAGGACTATGAACAACAGCCTCAAGCTGCAGCAGAGGAAATTTAGGTTGGAGATTAGGAGGAACTTTCTGACCATGCATGTGGTCAGGCATTGGAACAAGCTCCCTAGATAAGTTGTGCAATCTCCATCCTTGGAAACTTTCAAAAGCAAGTTAGACAATTGGCAGGGATGGTTCTGCCTTGAGCCGGGATCTGGATTAGACAACCTTATGAGGTCCCTTCCAGTCCTACTTTTTGATGATACCTATGGTTAATCAGTCAGAAGAAAGCCTGTCTCGGTATCTTATTGTTTTACTGCTGCCCATGCCCATTGTATGGGTACAACCTTTCACATAAAATCAAAAGTGATTGCCAGATGCCTAGTATGGGCTGAGCTACTGTCTTCTCCATTTTCCCTTTAAAGGGATGAACCCCCCTACTTCCATGGCACTTTCAGCATCTGAAATGCTCATTCTTATCAGTTTTAGAAAGCTTTTCATCATCAACTGCATTAACTAATTAATTTGACATTAACTAATTAATCTGCTGACCAAAGAGAGAGAGAATGGCACTGGGAAATGATTAGTTTGGAGGTTAAATTAATTAAAAATACTACAGTGGTGACAGGGTTTAATCTCACACTTCTCACGAGAGCATGGAATCGCTCACAGCTGCAGCAATTTGCGATAAATCCGTGGAGAGATTCCTTGATGGGAGCAGAATTAATTTGTGTCACCCTTAAGAATATATGTGCTCACTCACCAGTGCCTACATTAAACAACGTTAGAAATGTAAGAATTCAACAAAAGCAAGGGAATCTATCATTTGAACTAGTATCTGGCATGTATTTTCCAACATCAAGACAAAATGATGTGCACCAGTTAGGTGTTCAAAAGACTGCAGCTATGTCTTGGTTTAGAAGATTTATTACATTCTGTATATAACTCAGAATACACTGGCTTACATCATTTTTAGTCCATCTTCCATTTCTTTTTTAAAATTGTATACTTTTTATCAGAATAGATTTGATGAAACAGCAAGTGACTTAAATAAGACAACAAAGTTTCAATGCTTCAGGAAGAAGGGAAGGGAAGGGAAGGGAAGGGGAGAATGAAAGAACGAACAAACAAACGAACGAACAAACTCTCTCTATAATACTCGGTCTCAGGTACAGATGCAGAACCAGTCTACACCAGAGCTATTGCCAGGTCCTTGACTCATCCAGAAACATGCAAGCCTGAAGGCTTTCATTAGTACCAAAGTACAGTGAAGCATATCCCGACACATACAAAAAGTACTCACTCCAGACTATTTGTGAGCTATGTACCTGAATCTTCCTTGAATACCTGGTAAATGAAAGTCATCAGTGGTTAGCTTTCTGATTAGTGGAGTTACTCTCACATTAACAAAGAAGCTTTCCTTCAGACAGGAGTTCACTCACATTGATGGACACATTTCATCTAAGATAGGCCCTCATAACCTATGGGTCATTGCTGAGGCAGAGGCAGGACACATTTTAAAGTCTCAAAAATAAGGGACTGCCAGACCTCAGCTGCCTGGCTTTTTCTGCAATATTGCACTGTGTGCTAGTTCCAGCTCTCCATGCACATGAGAAGAAATCACCCTGAAGCCATCCTTCCCATCACCAGGGCTGGGGAGGGTAGGTTGGCCCAAAGGACAGGGAGTTGTCTCCCCACCTGAATTCTGCATGCTTCCCCACAGCATGGACCTCCAAGGAGGGAAGCAAGAGCAGCATTTGCCCCCCAAGGTCTTGCAGGCTAGAATGCATGTGGAACGGTATACTGAGGAACGATACTCAGATAGAGACAGATGAGAAAACAGGTGTTTCTTATGAGCCTCTTATACCTCTGCCTTCCCTGTACCTCTGCTTAGACTAACTGGCCACTTCTAGCTTTTGTTAGGCCAGTCTTCCCAAAGCAGAAGCTCTGTACACAGGAACCAGATCCTCAGCTCCACTGGAAGGTCACTTCCAATTCATGGGAAATATATCTAAGTCCACTGGCCTGCTTGGGCAGTCTCAACCATGATGCCTATGAACATGCAAACAGGGGGATGTGCCTTCAGCCACTTGATAAATACCAAATATGATGGGAAAGATCTGGAGACCAGCTGCAGATGTAACATGAAATGCTAATGCTGTACCACAACTAGACGCAAACTGAAGTCAGGAGATTTCATCTCTCAACCAAGCTACCCCACGACAGCTCACAGACTCAGCAGTTATTGCTGGTCAGGGCTAGTGGCATTAAGGCATAGGTGGGGAAGCTTTTCTGGGGGTCTTCCATAACCCTCAATGTCCCCCCAGTGCTAGCTCTAAATAACCAGAAAGCCCTCTAGGAATAGGGAGGTGGGGTAGCTACTGGATTCCCACATGAATCCAGCAGTAGGGAAATGCCACAAGTGGGGAGGGAGGAGATGATGGGTGCAATCCCCTGGGCTGCCTTATGAGACATAAGGCATTTCATTTCTTCTGCATTCACCAACTGGCTCTGACTCAAAGCCTGTTTTGTGGACATACAGAGGTGAGCTTCCTCCTAACCAAGGCCCTCCAGCATTTGAGCACAAAGGCAGCTTTGCATGGGAAGGATGGGGGGGTTTAAATAACTTGAGTAATTGGGCAGTCCTTAGTAATACAAGGCTGTTTTAAGAAAGAAACAAGTATCTGACGCATAGGGTGACTGGGTTGTCTCCCTGCAATCCGGAATTGGGACTGCAGGTCATGGAAAGGCATATGCCAACTGGCTTTGAACTAGCTTCCTAGGATATTGCTCATGTCCTAGCTGTGATGACATGGGCTTCAGCAGGATCTACACAAGTCTGCCCTGGGCAAATACCTGGTGCCAAGTCTGAGCTGTAAAATGAAGATGGTGCTTTGTCTTGTTATCAGGCATTCATAGCAAGGGCTTTCCCTTACCTGCAGATACAGCACCTAGCACAACAAGGCTCGACTTCAGCAGGGCCCTCTGGGGGTACTGTAAGACAAAAACAACACCAAGAAGAAGGTACAAGATGAATCAATATGCAGGGGCATGGCAAAACATGCGTAAAACGTTAAGGTCTATTCATTGAAAAATTATGAACCATAGTGTTCAACCAGTCCAGCACCACAGCTAAATTAAATTATTGATTTGCATCAAGATTTCCCCCCCTCCCCTCCTTGCCAACATTTCTAGAATTTTTATATTACTATATATTACAGCTTCTAGTGAAGATGAATTCTGTTATAAATCCTGCATGTCTGCTGAGCTATATCATTCTTCAATTAACTATCTTGAAACCTGCGTTTGGAGCACATGAAAGGCATTCAATTTTCCAATATTATCTCCTCTTAAATCAATACCTAAATTTTTAAGATGCAGTTTACATTCTTCTTCAGCATGTACACCCAGAAACATGCTGCAGAGTCCCTTATTGCTGAGGTCACGAGGGATCTCAGAAGCAAGTAATCTGATTTTAAGAGTTGCTTCAGAAGAGATGGTCAGCACACATACAGCCGAGGACATTTATTCAAATATCTGACATTTATTGACATTTATTCAAATATCTGACTAAATCAATGACTTAAACATTAAATAAAATGTGATACAATCTATGATTTCCGAATAAAATTAATTTTTTGGTTATGGAGTCTCTCTATTCTTTAGTTATAATTAGGATCTTCTGCTTCCAGCAAGTCATTTAAAGATGCTTTATTGATCATCTTTGACATTTCCATAGATTGATTGGCTAATGTGCATGACAAATGAGCACCCATTAGTGAAATGAAAGCTGAAGGAAGTCAGTGCCTCTGGAAACTAGACCCACATATACTTTTGTTCACATACATACACAAGTGTGGACACAGGATGCTTTCACACCACTGTAACAACACGGGGACATGCCAGATGTAGCCCTACATGGATGTAACTAACTGGGTACTAGTGCAGAGTTACTCTGAAGAAAAATTAGTAAAACTACCCCACCACAAGTTACACCAGTGTAAATGCTGTGTGTCCACTTCTACGCAGGGTAACCGCCTGCTTGGTGGAAAGCTAGTGATGAAACATATAACAGCACCCATGCAGCAGCTACCTCAGCAGTTTTGGCTGTCTGTCCTTTCCAGACACTGGTATAATTTACAGCAGTGTTAACCTGTAATGTGTCCAGATCCAGAGCAAGAAACGGAGAGAACAATGATGAGCACAACACTAATTTTTTGTCTCCTGTAATTTATGAACTATATAACTGCTCATAATATAAAGATTGCATTTTGTATATCCACAGAAAACCCACATTATACATTTTCAAACATGCCCAATTCTGCAAAACTCAGCAGCTCCAAGGGGAAAGTCAGTGTCAAGATGATCTTCCTAACCCAGTTCTTGTCACCTGTTGTGCCAACCCTTAACTGTATAAAACCAGTGTCAAATAACTGCTTCATTTTAAGCTTTATATGGTCAGTGATGAAAGCTGACAGCTGAGTAAATAAAGTGGGATGAAAACTTACATCAAGGGCTAATAGAAAAAGTGTTTTTCGTCCATTTGGTCTTCAATGGCATGCCAGCAAGTAGTGGTGATTATTTTTGTTCAACATTTTTCAAATTGGGTTTTATCTTCCCACTGAAAAATGAAAGAGCTGTTCAATACCTGATGTTGCTGCCTGTTAAATCACTCCAGGCTCACAGGTACTGGCTTCTCTCTAGTTTTACATTAGCCAGCATTGTAGCTCTGCAAAAATAAGCCACCATTACAGAAATTCAAGAGAAAGCAACTAATGATATGATCACTGAAATATTATGAATAGGCGAGAGCTAGGGTTTTGACTTTCCAACAAAGTATTTCCCCGATGATGGCTCCAACAGGACCAACCCTTATGCTGACATCTCTTTTATCTTGTTTTAATTTTTCTGCTGTGTTAAACTGTTTTGCAGCCAATTTCTTAGAGAATATGCAAGCAGACAAATCAGGGTAACCTGATAATAACTTTAACAAAATCAAGGAAAATTCCAGCTTGGGGGTTTTTGGAAAGATTTTGGGGGGGGATTTTTGGCCCTGCTTGACTTCCTCAATAGCCCAATGTGAGTGATGTCACTGGTGGCAAATAGGTTCTGGGGGAAAAATCCCTAAGCTACAGTTCTGCAAATGTTTAATGCTTGTTAAAAAGATTTACAACAAGTTTCATTTTATTCCCTTTGGCCTCAACTTGGCAACCCTTTTGAGCATCGAGGAAATTCCAGCCAGCCCCGTCCCGGCCATCTGCTAAGTCTGACTATCTTCCTTGCTCTCTAAACCCTCTTGGACGCAGCTGTTGGTGCAGCAGCCTCTAACTTTACTAATATGAGTTCAAAGTAGTAGATTTCTAGCTGAGAAGTCACTCAGAGGGCCAGAGAGAGGGCAAAGACAGAGGAGGTGCTGTGTGCCCCACCAACATGGTAGCTGCACACTAGTGAAATCAGTGACGAGGGCGATGATTTTGCAAGCAAGTACATGAAATGGGCAAAAGGAAGCAGCAAGTCATTCAAGGGCCAGTAAACAGGACCTTCTTTTTAAAAAAAGAAAAAAAAAACAATGAGCTTACAATGAGGGATTTGCTGAAAATGGACAAAGATTCTTGTCTTTAAACTAGAACAATATGGTGCAAAATGAGATGCAATACCTTTCTGAACACCACCCCAGGACGGTGTTGGTTTCTTTAAATAAAAGTAATTAAGAAACACAGAGAACATTACCTCTAATACCTACCACTGTCAAGTTACCAACATTTAAACAAACAAGTGGTAAAAAACAATATATGTCATGAGAAATGGATGATATTTAATCATAATTTCAACAAAGAGAAAAACATGAACAAACGTATACCAACGTGCTGTGTAGAAGATGCTCCTAAATTAAGTTTCCTTGTACAAATTAGAAACTTTGACATATGAAACGAAGTTTAATAGGGTAATAAAATCAGGACACTATATAACTCTTACGTGACACCAGTCATCTTTGGCCCACTGGCACTTTACATGGGGCGTAAGGCATCATTTAGCACTTGTGATGCAGAATATTAAGAGATGCTTCCAAGTGCCACCTACCACTTGCTTGAAGTGATAAGCACAAAAATGAATGCAAAAATACTTCATGAGCCATATTCATACAGACGTTTCAAAATGCACAGTATTGCTAGCTCATGCAATTGTACTACAAGACCCAAGATATTTGCTGTTTTTCTTAAACACCAACTCTTAGAAGAAATTGTGTTTGTGAACATTTTTATTCTTTAAAAGAAATATGGTAGTTTTTTAACCTTTCTAGCTGGGGAGAAAAGTTTGAAAATGAGACTCGAGTACCAGTATACAGTAATTGCTTAGAAACTAGATATTACATTTGAAAAAACTCACCAAATTAATTTATTTAAATCTCATGATTTTTTGAAGCCTGACTTGTGATTTTGGGGAGCCTGGGGTTGGCAGTATTATATATAATTATAATAAGGGGGCAGGGGGAACCTCGCTTTTCACAGAATTTTCTGACAACTAGGACAGAATAAAAATCAAAGTCCTGGAAGAATGAATTAATTCCAACAAAATTCAAACAGTGTAACAACCTTAAGTTTCCAAATCTATTAATACCTACTCTCAGAAACGATCTGTAACTGGGGCATCATAAATTACCTTTTTTTTTTTTTTTTTATTTCCCTCAAAATTTAACATTAAGATCTAGGACTTGAAAATTACATGTGAGCACTAGAAACTTTTCATGGCGAGTGGAGAAGAGCATGCAGCGGTGGCAAAACCAGACTGACGAGATCACCCGCAGTTTCATTAGCCTGAAGGTGAAAAAAATTCCCTATATTGCAATGGTAGAGCTACAGGATCTGAATGCTTGGTATTCAGTCGGAGAGGCCTCCTGCTATG
>NW_017728997.1:17284926-17286181 GCF_001723915.1 Gavialis gangeticus | reverse complement strand
AAAATTTAACATTAAGATCTAGGACTTGAAAATTACATGTGAGCACTAGAAACTTTTCATGGCGAGTGGAGAAGAGCATGCAGCGGTGGCAAAACCAGACTGACGAGATCACCCGCAGTTTCATAGCTACTCAGCAAGTTCTGGGCAACGAACATGACAAAGATCCCATTAGCTTCATTTTTTTACTGACTTGGAAGTAGGGGACAGCTGTGGCTTGTAATGGGATAAGAGCCCACAGTCTCCATTTAGAGCATATTTAACACAATCCATGTATAACACAATAGATTGGACTTCACCGACCGCCTCAACCCATGGTAACGTTTTGGGTTGCTTTAAGTGCACTGAAAAGCTGCACTACTGAACACAGACCCCTGAAACAAGGTTATGTTTCTAACCCGTATAGGCCTGAATCTCACACGTACTGACTGATCAAATGAGATGGGTTGGCAGGAATGTACTTGCTTTATAAACTGAATTAATTTTCTGCTTTCGCCCAAATTAAATTTTTTTCACCGACAGTCACAATAGCTGGGCCGCTTTGTAACCCGACTGCAGTTGATGACATTGTTAGGCCGAAGATATGAATTGCAAAATGGAATCGTGTTGCCTACGAATCCTGTAACTGAAATAGCAGCAGTGGCTTTGGAGGGGATCGGAAGAGCGCCAGCTGCATTGTTATTCATCCCCTGCTGGCAAATTCATGGAAAGGCATTTGCAATGGCTTCATACAGCACAACCTGGCACCTTTCCAGCCACACTGGCTTCCAACTGAAAGAGGGATAAGGGAATAAAAATTGGTAGAAGAATAAAATGTTCTCTACATGACCAGAGCAGCCCTTCATTAGGACCTCAGGATTCCCTCACAAAAAGGCTCAAAGGCACTGCATGCTAATTATGTAAATCTGACTCTGTACCTTGTCCAGAACATCTATTGATTTAACATTACCGCTGCCTTTCCAGGAGCAGACGAGGAGCCAATCTATAACTACTAATGTTATGTTTGACATTAGCCTCAAACGGACACACGATGTCATTTGTTAAAATGTTCCAATAAAGATTTAATGCATTTATGACCCATGTGTATAACTGATTCACCCCTGCTGTATTGGAGCCATTTATTTATATACTTCAATGCGAGAGAAAACATATATGGTGTTTATACCTTGCAGCTACTTTGGAAGATACATTATATACTATAGATTTAAGAATGCAAAGAGTAAACTGAAGCTAATATATATATATATATATATATATA
>NW_017728997.1:17251611-17284916 GCF_001723915.1 Gavialis gangeticus | reverse complement strand
GAATTATAATAATAATTTAGCAGAATACATTTTTGCTTATAATTTTAAAGCAATTTCTAACAGTTATCACCATGGCAGCTAGATGCTTTGGTACATTAACTGTAGGAAATTAAAATGCAAAACACAATTAAAAATGGTTAATCAAATTTCATCTTGCCCTAAAGGTTACTAGATTCTGGCTCAGATGGATTGCTAAAGGGTGCAAATTCTGGAAATGATGTTTTTTTACTCCGGTTCAGAGAGCATGCACACACACAGACACACACACGTACGTATATACATTCACACACACACATACCTATATATACATATACAGGCAACACCCACCTTGGGCTCTTAGTTGGTTCCTGAAAAACCAAGCATTAAGCGAAACTGGTGTCAAGTGAAAGTGAAAGTTTTTGACGACCCAAGATGGCAACCGCAAGTGTTTTTAATAACCCAGGATGGTGACCACAGGCATTATAATGAAACTCGCTTAGCGCTAAGTGGAATTAGGTATCAATTTAAAATGAGCGTTATAGAGAAATAGTGCTAAGCAAAACAGCATCAAGTGGAGGTTGCCTGTATGTGTGTGTATATATATATATATATATATATATACACACACACATATACACATACACACACACACACACACGCTTGTGTGCATATGCATATATATATATACACACGTGTATGTGTATGCATGTGTATACACACATACACACCCGCATCTATAGTGTCATATCATCTAATTCTAACATATTGTATTTAAAATGACACGCTTTGTCAAGAAGTCAAAAGCTTCATTTCAACATTTTTGAAGCAGTGTTTTTCCTGGTAAAATGTCTTATATTAAAAAGGAAAAAAGTAACAAAAAAGTGTTAAATGCTCCCAAAATGAAATGAACCATCTGTTTTGTATTATATGAAGTGTTTCACTGTGACCCAAAACTGAGATTCTTCCTGTTTCCCCCACACCAAGACATGGAAAAAGTTGTATTTTGGTTTCACCTAAGCCACCCTTTTTTTCCTGGGTTCCACATTTTAACCATGGGATCAAAAATCCCATTATTTGTCTGGCTCTAACACAAAGGATCCACACACTTCCACTAAGCTACAACACTCCAGATTTGCAGGATCAAGGCCTGATATTGATATTCAGGTAAAACTGGTAATGGTGAAGTCTATTAGATTATGGAAGAGTCTCTTGAGGGAAGACCTGCCTGGAGCCCTACTGAGCAAGTCATTCAAAACTATACTGGACAAAGCCTTGTTGACAAGAAAAATTAAAGATCAATATTTCCTACTCGGTCATTTCTTCTATTGCTCAAGGGCTCAGTGTTGCATTGCTCACCTTCAATCAAATATAGCAGTAAAGGAATACCTAAAAATTGTTTACTGACCTTATGCTGTCTTCCCAAAGCCGAGGGATGATTGATATGGTTAAATATTTTTTCTGTTTAATCCTTAATTATTATCCCTAGTCTCATGTGCTTGTCCATGGACTAAATTTTCAACTTGTCATGAATATCTCTTTGGATTTCAGAAGAAACACTCTCGTCTTTGTTCTTCATTGCTTTTATCTCCTGACCTTACATATTTTGCCACTGTACTCGCTATTATATTTGATTGCACTGGGTTTTGTATATAGAACCTCAATCCATTCTGCCTTTCTAGTCCTATATATTGCAAATATCAACGTTAAAACTGCAGTTGTGAAAAACACCCCAAGCCCTCACTCTCCATTATTTTGTATCACTTGTCTCATTTTTCTTAATCAAATGCTTAAGGCTTAAAAGTCAGTTTTTATTTAATCACGACATGTATGTGTGCCTCTTAACTACCAGAGAAAAAGATTTACATCTAGCTAATGCTACTTTTACCCCAGTTTTCATTTTTACTTTCAATTCAACACCTTTTATAAAGCATGCAGGAAGCAGGCAAATATTAAAAGACATGCTGTACATCTGGTATTTAAAATCACAGAATAATAATGTTTCTTTTACTGTAAGTAAGTCAGGTTCAGATATTTGGATCATTAATAATAAATACTGCTTAGCTGCAGAAAACTTCTCCTCTTTCTTATTTCAAATTGGATACCTGAACAAGTTAAAAAAAATAATGAGAAGCCCCACCTACCCTACTCTTTTCCTACTTAGTTTGAAGGCCACCTTGACACTCTTAAGTTAGTCTGTAATAAATGTGCAAAAGTCCCTGCAGTGCAATTGTTTTGTCTTTATCAACACTGCTGATCAAAAACAGCAAAAATATGGAAAGGGGTACATTTTCCAAGAATTATATAGGAGGCATATGTAATAACAGCATTAAAAAAAATCACAGGATGTATTCACTCACTTCTTGCACACTGTGAAAATTTACCCTGAAGTGTAATGTTATGAATGTCAAGTGATACACAATTGTACTAGTGCTACATGCCCTACTTCACACCCAACACTAATAATGGCTCAAGGGACAGAACATCATGACCACAATCCGCAAAATGTTCCAAAAGAAATTGATTGACTCACAAATGTATGATTACAGCATTGTTCATCCTGAAAATGAAGCAGATTAGAGTTTCTATTTAGCTTCAAATTGGGGGGAAAAAAAATGAAAAGGGGGGACTTTTTCCTAAAAAGAAAATCTGTATGCTGTATGGTACTCTATAACAAAATACAACCTGCCATTTTTAGTGCTATACTGAGAAAATCTAACAAGTAAATACATGCCTTTTAACATTTGGCTGCTTTCCACAATAGGTTTGCCTGTTTTATGAAAGGTGTTTAATGGAAAGTAAAGCTAAACTGTAATGGAGATAAAAGTAGAATTAGCTACATGTAAGTCTTATTCCTGGATAATTAAGACAGACATACAAACATAGCTTGATTATATAAAATCTGACTCTTAATCTACCTGATCAAAACTCAGAAGTTTGATTAAGAAGGTATATCAATTAGTTATTTTCATCTGAATCTCTTATCCTAGGTACAAAGAAAAATAGCTTCTATTTTCACATAGCTTAAGAAAAAAAAGAGCAAAATATCGAAACGACAGAGACTCGCCAGTTTTTCCCTTTCTAGACATGTCCATGCTCCCTGCCACAATACAAACACTCAGTTTTCTGTACTGAAAAAGTAATTATCACTTTCAGAAATCTAACTTGGGGTGAAATTTACCCTTAGGGTGAATTTATGTAGCTAGTGTTTGATGAGACGTTTGACAAGAAAAGAGAGACTGGAGCAGGATGCAAAGAGGGAGCTGCATGGCCAAAGCAACAGGGCAGGAAATGTGACATGAAGCAAAACATAGACCTGTGTCCCATGGCGAATTCTGCCCAGAAGACAAAGTCCTGACCTGACCCCACCAAAATCAATGTAAGTTTTGCCATTGACTTTTGCGGGACCAGGATTTTATCCTTACTGACTGTGGTAGGTGTTTTGGTGTAGCTATGGAAATAACTTCTTGCTATAATTTACTGTATGGGTATTGGGTACCCTCTCACCATCCAACCTACAATGCAACACCAGCCTTGGCAGCAATGCATCATTAATCCTCCTCTGGAAAACTTGGGAAGGTCAAAAGCTCTTCCATCATCCTCTCAGGTGTGTCTCTCAGGGAGGGTAAGGAAACAGCCTAAAAGCTTCTACCCATGAAAATCTCCAAATCCAGAACCATATTTAGATGCCTTCATGGCACTGACCCAAACAAAGATACCTTTAAACAAACACTGTGCAGTAAACCCAGGAAGATAAAAAACTATAGAGAACAATTAAAAAGTAGACGTGTGCTTTCATTAAAGTTACCGCAGAACATAAATGAGAAAAATGATGGGTTTAAATCATGGTGTTGTGAATTACTAGGAGAGGTAAAGATTTTACATTAAATTCTGTTCTTTAAAACCTCTTCTTTATGACTGTTTAACATGGTGACATTTACTGGAGCCACTGCTTGTCACTACACTGAGACTTTCAGTCTGGAATTACCCATGTAAGGAGCAGACGGGAAAATCAAAAGCAACACCAGAAATGATCAAACCAATTGAGCAACTCTTTTCCATGCTTATATATGGCTGCCTATTTTTGAGTGGACAAGTGAACTGGAAATAGTTCTGCATAAGTTGTGTAAGATTTGGGGAATGTGCAGTCTACCAAAATCCCTTGCTCCTGACTCCAGTGGGGAAAGGAAGAAGATGCTTCCCAGGGAACCTGAGCTGCAAGGCTTTGTCTCTGCTTTCCTTGAAGACATTGGGTCCTTTCCTATCAAATTTTTTCTCCTACCCCATCTTGTATTCACTAGCTAGATCTTTTTTCCCCACCTAGAAGCCCTCAGGAAATATATTCATGGCAGCAGCTGGCCTGTGTTTGCACTTCCACGCTGTATATCAAGACTGGAAATGCCCAATGCTCTCCTAAACACTTTAAGTCTAGAAGCAAAAAGTGCCCAGCTCTTCAATATGACGTGATTAGTCTCATGATCTCAAGCTACCATTCTTCAAATATCTGCTGGTATTCAAAATGCTCAACATCTGCCTTCCTTCTTATATGGGCAACAGCAGAGATACTGAACACAGCAAAATGCAGGGCAGGGGAATGGGAAGAGAAAAGAAACTGCCCCAGAGTGTGGGGAGGAAGAGTGCAAAGAGGAAGCAGAGGCACAGAAATAGGTGCACACATGAAGGCAGCCAGACTCCTACCCTTAATCTGAGCCCCTGGGGATTCAGACAAGGTTTGCCCTTTGGTTTGGGGCTTGGGGGCTGATTTTACTTTTTCAGTATACTTTGTTTTCAGTGCACGAGGTGTCATCCCCTCCAGAAGTCCTCCAGAGGGTACACTTTTTCTTTTTCTTTTTTTTTAAATAAAAGATACATTCGGACATCTCAAATGGTTGAAAGAAAACAAATTTATATATTGTCACACGTGGTCCAAACTGCATTGCACCAGTAATCTTTATTAGGATTTAATGAGACACAATAATATTTTCTTTCCATTAAAATATTATTCGGTGCAAAAACAAAAAGAACAAAAATAGCATCAGCGTATTAGTGACCTTATTTAAGTAATCAGTCCTTGGATGTTCCAAGATAATCTGGTTTTCTCACAAGAAAGGAGGAAAACGCATTATTTATCCTGGACAGCTCCCAGCACAATTTTATAGCACTTTTGGGATTCTAAAGCTTTTAAAGAAGCTATTATTATTTGGAATTTTTCCAGCAAGCACTAAGTATTAAAAATAGCACCTATGCTATGCTAACATGAATCACCTATTTATTACCCAAGAGAGCTAAGATCATTTAATAAAATATTATGGGAAGTTGAAAAAAAAAAAGACCTTTTATACTTGTACCATGTATTAATTTGCCACAAGTGGTTAGGCAAAAAGGAGAAAAAAGACGAAGGCAGACTGGTGAATTATGACAAAGTTGTTGTCATATTTTAACTTCTGTATGGAGAGGATCAGTCTTTAACGACAGATCTGTGTAGTGTGCTGTAAATTGTCAGCACGGCCTGGCAGCAAAGGCATAATAAGCTTGGGATTTAACACCATCTTACCTACTAATTGAAAGGACCTGACTTCAGGAGGGTCACGCGCTCCAAGTCAGAATGGTAACTCTGCAAATTATCACTGCTCTGCAGATGCCAGTATCTCCTACCTGTAAAAAGTATGCGACTAAACATATTAAATTCCATTGATTAAAAATTAACTCTGTTTCCCATCTACCTACATGGTTTGTTAAGCTCCAGAAGCGAAAAACAATCTGTTGTCTAAAGTAACATAGCATGCGTTGTGGGGTTTTTCTAAATTCAAAGGTCGCAGTCATTGGGAAAACCTGATCAGCTAGTTTATATTGATATTTAAGCTAGTTCTATAATGTCCTGGTGGATGGTAGATGAGAGGCAGCATATAAGCACTGATGTGTGTGCATCTCATTGACCTGACTCTGGCAATTAGCTTTTATTTAGGCAGATGCCCTCCCTGAAGCCAGCAGGACTACTTGGGAAAGGCAGGTGCCCTTGCTTCCTAAGGGCTGTAAAAATTCAGAACATTTGTGTGTATAGAAGCTATGCTGTCATTTTTAGAGACTTGCTACTCCAGGTGGTTTGTAGGATTCCCCCCGCCCAACTTTTTGCCAAAATCTTATGTGGGTGGACACGACTGCTGGGAATAAGAGGAGGATTCTCTGGCAATGCGTCTCCCGCGGATAATGGTGTATTCAGAGTACTGAAAACTCCACATCTCTGTTCTTGGCATTTAATGAGGGGGTAAAGTAAAATGTGCAGGACTAGAATTTTAAGTGTTGGTTTAATAACCTTTATCCAGCTCATTTCTGAATGATTTTCTTCCTCTCTGGAGAGATGTCTAATGTCAAACAGCGGTATTAAGGTGAGCCATGGTTACTGAAGAGGCACAAGGCAGGCACATGACAAAATTATTAATTTCAAGGGAAAAAAAGTGAGAGTATTTCTTTCACTTCATAAATGCTCTTCTGAAAGGCATTCATCATGTTAAATGCAAACTTATTTTCCACAGCCAGTTAAAAGTATTCCTGGTATCAACCCAAGTTAAAGGCTTCAAGTATATTGCTCTAAATTACACTTATATTGTTATCATTCAATGGCAAAGTATAAACTATAAAAAATAGTAAAGGCTACTGAATAGCTATTGCATAACTAGGGACTGAGGGGGTAAATAGTTTATCCAAGTCAAATATCATCATTTTAAATACCCGACTTTTTCCTTTTAATGGGGCATTTCACTCACTCTGAATTCATGGGGCCCCCTATTTTCATGCTACATACCATCAGCTAAGAAATGACCAATGCATATAGAAAAACGTTAAAGGAACAATCCCCGGTCTTAAGACTTGATCAAATTTTAACTCAGAGTAGTTTGTTTCACCGTGTTTTATCACAGGACAGGGTGAGTGTAGTGGACCAAAACTGAAGCATGTCCCCTCGTATCCTCTTGCAGTTTGGGGATGGAGGGAGCGGCGTGGGGAGATGGGAAGATGTACTTGTTGGTTCCGAATCTAACCACATTTTTCTTGCACTTCAAATTATAAACCAGAAGGAAGTATTTAAAAGGTAACATTCAGATGCAACCTACATTTTGACAGCTCGTGAGTTTCTTGAGTGCTGAGAAATCTGAACCTAAGTGACAGACTTGAGCGGGCCTGGAAATCTGAACTGCAGTCTGAACTAAACCTGGATCAAATACTGCCCCTCTCAGTGGCTTCCTCTGTGCAAAAATGAAGTTTATTTTCTACCTATGGGGATTTCCAACCATCTTTCGTTTTCCCTGAGCCCGAGGAAAGACGTGTCTGCCTGAAACTTGCAGAAAAAGATTTTTTTTGTGATTTATATTAGTTGGTCTAATAAAAGGCATCATCTTTTATTAGATGAACTCTGAACCAAGAGTTCTGGAGTTTTGCATTTCTTTTTGTCTCAAGCCAACACGGCTGCCAAATACATCCCTGGGTGCTTCAGAGACATTTAAAACGTGAATTCTTATCCCAAAACAAAAACGAATCGGTACAGTCTGGAGCACTCTCTCCAGCGTCTGCTTGCACGGGACGCTTCTGTGGAAGGTAAACCAAGCAAAACTCATCCAGGACCTGGGCAATAGCATTAAACCGATATTTTCATGCACCCATGAATCAGGACTGATGGTTTTATAATTGTCCTAGCTAATAGAAACCATAGATTCTATTTATGTTTGTGTTCATCTATTACTTCTTTTCCAAACTTTACTAAGCTATTAACCTCTGTAATATCCCATGGCAGTTAATTCCACAGGTTATATAGAGAATGTTAATTAGTATTTGTTTTGATTGCTTCTATTTTCAATGACGGTTTTATTTCGTTTGTGGCTAATGCTATCCTCACTGAAGTCAGTGTAAATGAGCAGGAGGAGCAGGTCCCTTCTGGGGCATAAACCTTGTTTTTTGAACAGTAAACATATTAATTTGGTACATATGATGCAATATTCAGTGTGCTGCTTCATCTGCACTGGAACTCATATAATCAGTTCATGCCTCTGATTTGCTTACTGCTGCATGTTCACGTAATGGATGCCCTCCATGTTGCATTTTTCCCCAGAGGCAACTGTTGAAACAAACTACTTGCCAGATATGTTGTGAACTGGAAACTTGCTCTTAAATGCTCTCTATTTGGAGTCTGAACTCAGCCTGCAATTCTGGGATACGAACCTCAGTGCCTTGTAGCTATGAACCTTCACATTAGTATGTTATGGAGTCACGATTTTGGAAAATAAAACATCTTTGGTCTTTGTCAGTATGACAGCTTGATAAGGATTATGCCTGCCTACTCTTTGACTTGTGTTATTTTTACTAATTTCCTGTCAAGATGTTTATATTCAACCTACTTAATAGATCTCTGTCTCTTTTACACATGCACACACATGTATCCCTCCACCAACCCCCAAACACACATGCACACACACACACAGATGTTTTCCTCCTGGTGACAAAGGCACAATATAAAAGTCTAATTTTGCACCACAAATTGTGCCACAAGGTTAAGAGCAGCATATACTGCAGTCATGGGTGGATCTAGGATTTTGAAAAGAGGGGTGCAGATAGTTTGGTACATCAACACAACACATTTTTCACCACTTAAAGAGAAACTAGAAGGTTTACTAATATGCTGGGGGCCCAGAACTATGTTATTCTATTTAACATCGAAACAAAACTAAATACGATTTTACTGAAACGTGTACTAATTTGCTAGACTATATATTTAAAATAAAGCAACAAACTAGGCAAAAAATAGTCAAAATATATCGTTTCATTAGTCCTGTAGTCATACTAGTTAAATATCTCTCTCTCATTCAGATTCGTAATACAAAATCTAGCCTTTTTGAGCATCTAACAGCACTTCGCTGTTATTCACTTACACACCTGAGTTAACATTCACCTGAGTTAAAACTACCACTCCTGAGTGAAGACTTTTAGCTAGAAGTAAAAACAGTCTGCAGTTCTGGAAAACAGAAGGGAAGATTTACTAGGAATGGCTGCCAGACATCCAAATTGCAGAAGGATAGCTTGATTAATGGAGCATCAAGACCATTGAAAAGTAGAGTTGTGAACACCCATGGAGTCAAGAGGAAATATCAGGAATCCAGTAGGGTATAATGATCTATGACCCTAACTGACCCCCTGCAGTACTGCCCAAGTAGAAACGCCGCTGCCCTTCTTAGGCAATTGGCTTTAAAATCTGGGTGGAGCAGGTGTCAAAGCGGGTGCAAAACTGCACCCCCCTGGACCCACCCCAATCACAGGATTTGCTGGGATGACACTACAGTGATGGGGGAGATGGCCATTCATGTTGATTAGAGTATTCTTTAAAAAGTTCCTCTGGGGTTGAAATTTATCATGATTTTTTTGCTCTAAGTCTGTAGGTAAATTGTGGGGGTTTGTAGGAAATTTGCTGAGCTGTTTTTTGAATAATGAGAGCATGAAAACATGCTTCACACTTCTAAAATGCAGACATTTTTTGCTGGAACAATTCAAAACCGTAAGTAGAGATTTGAGTCTTAGGTACATTCAAGTTCAGTAAAATTGAAGTCACATATTAAATAAATATATAGTGTATACAGTGTATATTGACTAAATACATTTCAAGTGTAGCCTTCCTGATAAATATAGTTGTAGTAGTTATGTATCTATGATGAAACCTTTTGCCTTCTAAGACACAAGTGTTTGTATTTGCTGATGTAAATACGTAGGCATTTATTCCCTTGCAAAGGTAGTCCATAAAGAAGCTGTATCTATAAAATGTACAAGATATTCCTACTGAATCCAAAACCTGCTTGAAAGCTAGATGGGACCAAATTATTATTTAGGCAAACAGCCTAAATTTGAGAAATGCTTTTATACATGAGCTAATCCTGTTAGCCCAGATTTCCTCACTCCAGGACCTCACCCTTTTTCTTTTTCCTTTGAATCAAACATGCTCAGATTAAGTCCTATTCTTATAGCCTCTAATTTAATGCACTGACTGCTACAGGAAAGCAGATCACAGATTTGCAGGCTATAGAGATCATTGTGATCATCTAGTCTAACCACTCATGTAATAGAGGCCACATCATTTCACGAAGTAATTCCTGCCCAAAGGCCTGGTTGAGCTACACTGTATGTTTTAGAAAGATGCAGCCTTGACTTAAAGACTTTAAGCAATGGAGAATCTACATTTCTTGATAAACGTCTTAACGGTTAAGTACACTCATCATTGAAAAACTGAGCTATATATTGAATTGCAATTCATCTAGCGTTAACTTTCAGCTCCTGGATCCATAGCACCATAAAAAGATACTGTCAGACACTTTAGACCCCAAATTTAATTCCATTTCAAATGTGCTGGCTAGTAGGAACTGTCCTCCAAACTGCACCAGCATATTTTTTTAAATCAAGTGATTGATTAAAAAAAAAAGAAAGACCAGTTGACCTAAAGTATTTTATGCCTCGGTTACAGCAACTGTCCACTTGGCAGAGAGAGCATAAAATTAGGGTGCTCTTCACATGCACAGATGGTCTGCAATAGTGTTTGACCTTTGGGAAGCATCTTCATCTCAGCTTCTTCTGCATGCTCAATACCGAGCTACCGTACTTGCTTTCAGAAAAGCCTGTAGGTCAAGGACATTCGAGGCATCTCATCTATACAGCACACATTATCCCATTCTAACCTAACCAGTAGCTGAGTATATATCATACATATCCTCCTCTTGCTCCTGGCTCACCTCCAGGTCCAAAATCCAATTCTTGGTCCTCAGCATCAAACCTTTCAACGGTCAACAACTGTCTCAGAGATCACTTTTCCATTAGCAGCCCACCATAACAAGGATACAAAACAATCCTTGTCTATAGGGAGAGGCATTCTCAGGATCCACTGAAATAAATTACATTTAATATAAAGCAACCTCAGACCTGCTTTGCATTCAAAAGCTTGTCTGACTTTGTCCCAACCATACAGTTGGTGCCATAAAAGTTATCACCCAAAAAATCCTTGCCCCTAGCATAAATTGTGGACCCTCATAGCTACAACATCATTCTCACAGTACAATTTAATATAAAGATCTGAATGCATGCTAGTCTTAGTATTTTATAACCCTGGGCAAACCTTACACTGGGAAGGAAGAGGCAAAAAAGAAAAAACAGCTTACAAGTGTAAGTGGCAAAACCAAATGATCAAAACTGTATTTGTGCTTCCTCAGAAATAAAACACTGGACACACTGAAACAGATTCGTACAAAAAGAAATGTTATTTTCCATGCTGTAAGAGAACAATACCAATTATCAAGACATAACATGGAAAAATGAAAAAATAAAAATATAAAATAAAAGCCAATGATTAATTTATTATTCAATTTTAAAAAGTGGGATTAACTGCTAAATAAGACAGGATTTAAACTTAAAGCAAAATGGTCTCACTTACTGAAATCCCAGTATCCCAAAGAACTCACTGCATGCTTTCTTTTTGTACTTTTTATATTTTGTATTTCTTCTCCTGAGCAGAGCTAAAAGAGTACAATTATCTGGGATCACAACCACATTAGATGTTGTCATTTTTCTTGAGTTCTGTTCTGATCTCATGCTAAGGTTTTAGAAGTGCATTAAAACACAGAAGTAAATCCGAAAATGACTGTGGATTGCATTTTTTTTTCCAATTTAAAACACTATAAAGTCACTTGCTCACATATTTCATGTGTCCTACTAGTAATAGTGGGTATTCTGTTAGAAAATGTTTTCCTGCTGAACTTGTATGATTGGCTATAAAACAGGCTGTTCTAGATCATTTAATATTTAAAAATATTAATGATATTGTGAAGTTTAAAATAGTAAGTCATGCCATAAAACGTTATGCTGGTCACATGCTATCTACTGTGAAAATCCACAGGT
Organism: Gavialis gangeticus; assembly: GCF_001723915.1. Taxonomy (NCBI): domain Eukaryota; kingdom Metazoa; phylum Chordata; order Crocodylia; family Gavialidae; genus Gavialis; species Gavialis gangeticus. The sequence goes on along the minus strand of NW_017728997.1, from coordinate 17,273,021 downwards.
TATATTCGATTTTATGTTTTTCTTAACTGCACTGGAGGACCGGGAGGGAGGCATGAAGATGGGAGAATCCAAACAGAATGAGTTACCTGCATAATTGTTTGCTAGCCATGGACACCAAGGTCCCAGATTTCTTTCCGAAGGGGAGCAAAATCAAATACCCATCTGAAGTGAAGAAAGACCCACTGACTTGGGCAGACCTCAGATCACCCCTCAGTAATTAGCAGCTCGCACTGTGATAGTGATGGCTGAAGCTATTGACAAGGATCTTTTCCCACAACAACAAGAAACAGGAGGTAAGAAAAAATGTAATTCATTATATCAAATGAGAAAGGAGTAAGCATTTATAATTCAACAATGCCAGTAATAGTGCTGTACATAATGAAGTATTGGCCCCTTTAAAGCCCATTTCAATTACTCTTTTCTGATTTTCTTTTATTAGTTGAATATGATCCTTTTCTTGTCCTCTAGACTGTAAATAAACGTCATGGGTTTCTTTGTCCCCCTGCTCTCTGTTTTCAATTGAGAATACCAATTAAAAACAGCAGTAAGAAGATGCTAGAGGGGAGCAGAGCTTTATGCAACAGCCAAAGCCCAAGCTCACTCTCCAAACAGGGAAATGGTCAAAACCCTGCAAACCAAGGGGACAGTCAGTACTTAAAAGTGGGGTTTTATGTGATGTCAATAAAAACCTGTGTCCTTCTATTGAAACAGAGAACAAATTAATCCTTGCAGCCAGCTATTCATACAGGAGGCTATCACAGATAATATCTAAAATCCCATACGCAAAGAACTTCATTGAGAAGACTGCCTGTGTGTTCAGTGACCTGCGTGGACCTCCCTCATCCAAGTACCTTAGTGTCTCCCAACAGTAATAAAAAGCACATGCTGTGCACTAAAGCATGGGTTGCTATTTCTTTAAAAAACTTTGGCTGCTATTAGTGAAAGAAACTGATATTAAAATCAAACACATGGATATAATAAGGAAGACATTTTCCAAGAGGAATATTCCTCGTTAAATATGCATGCAATTAGGGGTTCAAGCCTCCAGTCAACAGCCAGCAACGTGAATGTGTTTCGTTCTCTTATAGCCCCCCGCTGCCATTATAGGACTGGTCTTAGGCAACCTTGCAGTAACACCAAGCTGCCAAATGCATTTCTTAGGGCTGATTTGATTTCCATATGTTCATCAATCTGAAGGCAAAAGGGACCAACTACAGAATCCCCCAGCCACACGTGCATCACACCTGCAGATTCCAGTTAAGCATCTGTTTAAAACAATTAATCTTGATGTCAAGACATTAAGTGACAGCGAATCCAACACATCCCACAGTAAGCTGTTCTCATGGTAAATGGCCCTCGCTGCTAAAAGGGAATGGTTAAAAAAGCATGCCATACGTCCAGTTTGAACAACTGGCCTAGCTTCAGTTCCCAGTCACTGGATCTCATTTAGACACGACACAGGCCAAAGATTTGACCAAGATCCTGAGCCTGGCAACTTGCTCTGGCAGCTAGGTGCTCGGGTTATAACACGAGGCCTGGAGGAACAAGCTGCAGTTCTGACAACCTTCGACCAAAAATACAGGGTTTCTGATCTGGAAGACAGACCCTACCACAAAGCTGATACCAACAAGTGCAATAGCGAAGAGGGAGAGAAGCTATTTCCCAAATCGCGCTGTCCCCAGCCCCACTGCCTCCGTGGAAAGCTATGCCAATTCTCACAGGGCAGGACAAAGGGAATCTCATTCATTTTGTGCAAGCCCCTCATTCCCTCCAAGAGTCTCATTCCCTCATACTTGGAGGGAATGAGAAGACTGCCTGTGTGTTCAGTGACCCGCATGGACCTCCCTCATCCAAAAATACAAACTGGTCCCTGTTACTGGTGCCTAGGCTCCTTTTAAAAAGGGAAACTAGATACTAGTTGAGGACATAATCACTTGGAGTATGCCAGTGCCCGAGGATACCGCACAAAACTCATCTCTCAACTCAAGTCCAGGCTATACTACAAAGTTTTGTCAACAGGATTTGCAATTTGGTGCCACTGGTTTATGGCTGCATACGGATCTGATGCAAGCTGACAAGCCCTCGTCTTCCTGTTGTCTGAATAAAATCATTTCCCTGAATGACAAGCCCACAGCTGGCACACCGGTACAGCAAAACAGCAGTGTGGATGTGTGCCAGCAACACGGCAATGTATGGATTCGTAAGCCCTGGCCCCTTCCACATCTTCTGCTGACACAACTTCCCACGCCGGGCATGGAAAGCTCTGGCAGCAGCAGCCGGCTCCAACCTAATGCCAACAGCTGTGAGCCGGGAAAAGTTCTAGCGCTGAAACCCTGGAGTGCAGACAAGGTCTGAGACACAAAGGGATATTTCTCTACCAGCCTTTATATTTGCATAAAAAAATACCCTGTAGTCTTCCAAAATGTGATTAACTATTGTTTTGTAAAGGGACAGATTTAATAGTCACATCTGAATTTCTAAAAATGTTGCCATTATTTTGTTTTTAAAGAAAGAACAACTCCATCATTTAACCAGGGACTACCTGAGTTCATATGCAGAAGCACAAATGCTGTCAAAGGTAGGAACACCAAACATTTTAAAATTTGCATAAAAACACCTTTATACGATACAGTGATGATAAAGAGATCATCAGGAGATTAAAAGCAAATCTGTAAAAAATGGTGTCTATCTCCCCTCTCTTTGCAAGCTTCCTATCTGCCACCAGTCTATACCTGTGCTGTTAACATCGTTGGAAAATGTACTGAAGAGAGAGCACCTGGACTGAATCCCGTGTCAGAAAATGAATGTTGCTCATGCTCCAGCACAATAGGTACAAATCACATTGAGTCTATACTTTAAGCCAGTTCAACAGACACAGCGTTCAGGTAAAGTGATCCTAATTCATGTCACAATGCTGTCCTTGCGTAAATGAGGTCTTAGTGCAATAATATTTTATTTTATTTAAACAATCATGCTACGTTTTGGCAAGAGTGCCAGGAACTGCTGGTCCCAAAAGCATTTGTTCTAGTTCTATGTGAACTCCTCCTCAGTTTTTCAAAACTGAAATGGTTGGGTGGGAAATGTTCCAGCCTTTGAAAGATGATCATAATATAAACGGATCATTCTGAGGAAGACCCAACCTAGCAAATCCCAAGCAAAAACTAATCTCTCGAAAAATGATGAAGGATTCCCAGTAAATGACTATGCACGTCACACTTCAATGTACCTGTTGCCTCCATTCCTGCTACAAAATGGCATGATGTTCAAAAGGGTTTACTTTTAGCGATGAGATTTTTGCACACACAAAGAAATAGATGGGCCATTTTTAATCAAAAGGAAAGTAGATAGTTTTGTCCGCTATGACAGAATCTGTAACTATGAAAGCATCACGGTGCAGTGTCACCAAGAAAGCTAAAAAGCACAATTGTCAGTAAATGCAAATACAACCATCTCTCCATCTTCTTGCAGAAAACTTCACCCACCTCTGCAGGCTGGTGCTTCTATCATACATCCTAAATCCTCCGGCACCCATTGCAGGATAGCCTCAGGTACTTCCCCACACTATCACCTTGGCTCATTCAGTGCCAAGACAGGGGAAGGCAGGAAGTCACCTATTTAACTATATCAGCTCAGTTTTATTTCACATAAGGTGAGCTCCTCCAGTGTTGAGAGACAGATGAGGCTGTGTCCAACCACTGTTCCTGCTCAATCCCTATCTACAAAACCTAATCTGTGCTTCTTCCAGGGAGAGATTTGCTTAAAATCTGAAAGGCATATGGAGTAATACCATTAGAGCTGATTTATCTGCATTCCTGCCACTCCGAAAGTTGAAAAGCATGATCAGAAATTAATCACAATATTGCGCTTCTGTATAAAATGCAGATGGGATTAGTGTCTAATACATTATCTGAAAGGAAGACCCTCTAGCAGCACATAGTTTTATTATCTCAGATGAATTTTATGTAATTGTAGGATTATTTTCCTCCTCTCGCAGCATAATGCTTCTTCTAAAGAAACTGTACAAATACAATACTGCACTCATGAAACTGATTTATAAGATATGACAGTTGTGTTCACAGAGGTGGGTCTCCAATTTTATGAATATCAGTACTAGGAGACTGGGAAGTGCCATTAACATAACAGATTACTATTAAAGCTAGCACATTCTGCATAGATAGCTAGGCATAACAGTATATCATTAATGGTTCCACTTCTTGTCATGAGCAAGGAGGTTATGATGAAAGACATTATGCAAGCAATGAGATCGGGGGGGGTTTTAGCAGCAATTCATAAGAAAACACAGTGAGATTAAGTTTCTCTGCTCACTGCATGAACAGAGAGAACTTGTAACTTCCAGATGCAGCCAGATGCACACAGATCAACCCTCACCTGGAGACATCTGCATGGTTTCCAGCAGCTGAGGATCATCCCCACTACATTTTGTCACCTATATAGGAAAGTTGGCATGCTTTGATCTTATATGGTAAGGCTCCTTTAGTCACTGGATTTCAGCATGTGTCCTGACTGGTTAGGACATGTCTAGACTGTTAACACATGGGTAGCAGAGACTTTGTTTAAAACGAGTAAGGGGAGGAACAAAACAGTACGAAGCCCATTATATACAAGTAAAGGGATCCAATTCTTGTCATTCAAGACAGAGATTCACCCGTTAACAGTGCTGGAGGCTCAATCCTTCCGGTCAGAGGAAATAATAGGCTCTCACTTATAACCACTACAGACAATAAATGAGACTCAAAAACCAATCAACTGCTACTGCGCTTGCTCCATGTTCTTTGCAACAGGAGTCTGAAATACTGATTTCTCAGCACAAGATGACGCTAGGAAAGGATATAAAGTGCAGCACTCACCAGGATTGTCACTTCCCCTAAAACAAACGGTGCCCATCACTGGGACTACTTACTTCTCCAGGCTATAGAGAGAACCTGCCCACCAAAAAATGACCCAGAGGCAAGAATTCCCAGCTCTTTGCTCTTTGTAATGCAGTGCTCAACGTTGCTAGGCTCGGGCACCTCCTGCTAGACTCAAGGCATCACTTGAACAATGCCAGACTGGAGAAAAATAACCAAACAATTCTTCTGTTGCGAAGAACTCAGAAAGCCCTCGGCAGGTCAGAATATTTTTCGCACTCTGGATTCCTATTTGAAATCTCTGGGTATATCATGTTTGCACGCCAAACAGTGCTAATACCACAGGTACTTTGTGGCACCCTTGAAAGGATCTCAAGGCTCCCCAGGGCATGGTGGCACCCTGGCTGAGAATCGCTGTTGTGGCAGAACCTTACCCAGAGATGCAGGCTCCCTTCCCCATAGATAGATTCAGTTTCTGCAATTAAAATGAATCATTTTCTGTGATTAAAATGAAATACCACTATATCTATATCATTATATATCATATATATCCTCCTCTTGTATAGAATAGATATATATATCTCTATAGAGATATGAGGAGGATATCTACATATCTCTGTCTAGATATAGATAGATATATGTATATATATTTACATATAGTGGTGTTTCATTTTAATCACAGAAAAATGTGGATTTGAGATTCCCTTTTTTTTAACCAAAAATTGGGGATTTTTTTAAATCAGAGAAAACCAGGATCCATGCTCATTACAAACAAGTCTTTTTGAAGGTACAGCCACAAAACCTCCATTTTTATTTTGGGATTATCTCGGTTATTTTTCTTTAATCACTAAAGATGAATAAAGATGTATACAGTTTATGTTCTTAACAAAGCCTTTGTTTCTCTAAGTCTTCCAAGCAAAGTGACTCAGAGTAAAGAATAATGTTTTATAACCTCTCCTGTAAAAACATGACAAGCCATTTTTATGAGCAAGTTCACAGTTAGGAAGAAATCTGGTTAAACAAATTTCAGACCAAATGCATTATAAAACAGCTGAGATATTAATCACTAAAAATGAGGCCTTATAATGGAAATTCCAGCTCAACCTTAATTATAGCAGTGCTATCAGCAAAACCCTAACACTGTTATTCCATTAACTATAATTTTATGAAACTATGATGTTGCCATAGTTAACAAAATGAGAGCTGTAATCAAAACATAACAGCATCACTAAAACACAAAGCAAGCAAACAACGCTGGCTTTAGAAAGGATTTTGCATGTCACTGCAATCACCCGCTACACTCTCGCACTAGATACAATGGATTATAAATTCAAATCCCACATTAGCGACTGAATTAATCTTAAAAAAGGTATAGCGCTTAAAATATGCCATGTAGAAAACCCCACTAACAAAAACCTCAGGTGAAAGTCCAAGTATATCCCTGTGTATAGACTGCCTTCTACAAGAGCAAGGCACTTCGGTAACATCATTGCAACGTTCCCAACCCCTAGACCATGGCCTGGAACTGGTTCTGCAAAGGGCTGGCTGCTGGTCCGCAGGAGGGTTGGCTACCGGATGTGGCCAGCCCTCCTGCGGACCAGCATCCAAACCTTCATGGCCCAGTACCAGGCCACGGCCCAGGGGTTGGGAACCTCTGAAGAGAAAAAAGTGAGTTTTATACTGAGTATAAAAAATGGTTGGTGATTCGCAGTATGCCGGTCACTTCTGGTCCGCAGTTTGCTGGTCTGCGGTCACTTCCAATCTGCAGTTTGCCAGTCTATGGTCTAAAAAGGTTGGGAACCACTGCTGTAGCATACAGTATATTTTGTGTCTTTTGTTATCATGGAAATGCCTAGATCAAAGGATGGATGAGCCTTCCTTTAGTGTGAAATAAGAAAATATTGCAACAGTAATATACATATACACTATATAGCTAGCATGAACTTTAATTTTTTTTCTTCATTAAAATCCATGAGTCATTGGCCTATGTTTATTTTAAAATGGATTCGCTCTACATTTCTAAAGCATGATCCTTGAAGCATGCAAGGCTGCTGTAAGTCAGCTGCACAGCCTCCCGCCTCCCTGGTTGCAATCTTGTTCAGCTCAGTTTGCCTCCTACTTGCAAACTGTTTCTTCACCCAGTTTGCTCCACTCTCCTCTCTCTCCCTTGAGAATTTAAGCTTTTAGTGGGACTCTGCCTTGTTACCCAAGTACTCACAACTGGGTTTCCTCAACAGGGCTGACTGCTCCTTCTTAAAGGGCCAGACCACCCGTTTCAGTCGCACCAGGCTCTCAGTTATGCCTGTTAATCAAGAGTAATTTCATTAAAGCAAAGTAGAATCCCAGCTTCCAGGTTGTTTCACTGGATCAGGAATCTGCTCCATGATCATCTTGCTCAACCTCTTGTTCCCCTATTTAAATCGGTCCTCACTGTCCCATTTGTCACCACCAGCATTTAACTTTCAGTTTTGGCTTCTTTATACATGGAAACTTCTCCCCATTTTTCTTATCTTGCAAGGTCTTTCCCTTAAAATACATTTATTGGGGATATTCATCTGCTGGTATCTTATCCTCCAGTCATCATGGGTGGGATCACTGGAAAAGCCCTGGAGGGTGATCATTCCTGCCATCTGGTTATGCTTATATTCTGTAGGCCCATCCCTGTCTTCCAACGGTAAAATAAGCATGTGCATCTTTGTTACTACAGCAGGCTACTTGTATTCAGCATCAAGAATATCAGATTTTCCCTACAATTCTCTGCATTCCTGCAGCTCCAACATCATAACAAACTAAATATTGCGACATTTTACAGTCAGTTCAGTACCTCCCCCCCCCCGATACTCAGAAACGTCTAATTACTTGTGGAGCACTGTTTTATCACCCATGTAAAATATGTTATGGGTTAAAGACACAGGCAAGTCAGAGGAAACCCCATACATTTTTAATTAAATAAAAACTCTCTTAAAAAAGAGAGAGAAACCAAAAACCCTCTGAACATATCCCCTCCCGCTACATTCCCAAAGGAGAAAATAAAGACTTCTACAAACAGTACATTTAGAAAAGAACTCCCCATCTCCCATTGCCCTTTCTAGGTTATTCTACAATTCTATGTTAACTCATTTTCATTATAAACATTTTATTTCCAATTTGTACATCTGTTATGTGCACTACAGCACAACCAGTATTTAAGTAAAATGCTTGTATTCCTGCCACTCGTTTCAGAGGTACAACTAAATTATAAACTAAACAGTAATGGCAGGAATAAAGCCCAATGAAAAATAAACAGCAAATAAATTAAGTGATTTACAGTAAAATGAGCTCACAGATGTGGACCGCCAATGATTTGAATTGCAGGGCTGTCAATAACTGGAAAGGACTAATAAAAGCTAGGTTTAGGCCTAACAACATCTATGCTATGTACCTGGAGAGGGAGCAAGTAGCTTTGTCCTTTTGATCCCCATGGTCAAAGAACAGACAAAATCTCAATACAGGAATATGGGACTGCCCATTTCTAGCACCTGTGCAGACTTCAGCTGCTGAAAGGCATCAAGAATGATCAGGATTAAGTCATGCCCTGGGACCTCTCTGAATTATCAGCATACCAGGGCATAGTGAAAACCCCTGTGAATGGCTTTGTCTACCCAGGTTTAAACACCTCCAAGGATGGAGACTGCACCACCTCTCTGGGTAACCTGTTCCAGTGTTTTACCACCCTCCTAGGGAGACAGTTTTTCCTAATATCCAACCTCACTTTCCCTTGCTGCAGCTTGAGCCCATTGCTCCTTGTCCTGTCATCTGCCCCCACTGAGACCAGCCCAGCTCCATCATCTTTGCAGCCCCCTGCAGGGAGGTGAAGGCTGCTATTCAATCTTCTCTTCTGCAGACTAAATCAGCCCATTTCCCTCAGCCTCTCTTCAAGTCATGTCCCCCAGCCCCACAACCATTTTAGTTGCTCTCTGCTGGGCTCTCTGCAACAGAGAGAAGAGTTAATAATTATTCTTAAGAAGATTAGAGCATATTTAAACTCATAAATGGACGAACTTACAAGAATTACTAGGAGTCAAAATATAGTAGGCATGCAGGGTTGCTGTGTTTGCAGCAGGAAACAAGGCTACCCACAAGAAAAACCACACACTAGTTGCATTTATTCTGTTCCTGTGACCATGAAAGGAACCAGAAACCACTAAGCTCTTCTAAACGACACAAAAGGTGCGTTTGGACCTTGCTGGCAAACTAACTGGTGTACTTAGATAAAGCAAATATATAGGAGCCCTACAGAAGTTTAAACGTAAGCACACAGTGACCCTTCACTTACACCCATCTATAATGGTGCTCCGTGTCCCCAACAGCAGTCATGATTGCTTGCATATTACTACTGAGAACAACAGCACAGACATGTAATCTATTCCTTTGGAATACTCCACGATAATATTATAAAACAATTCAATAACAATTTTCAGGAAGTGGTAATAGTCCATACATAATTAATTTGCCTTAGTCTGTAAGTACACATCTCTATGTAATACTGCATTACAAATAGCAGTTACTGCAGCTTAAGCCAAACAAACTCACATTTGGTTATTCTGTACCCAAGCCAAGGAGCTCTGTCCTAGCTTTCCAATTATGCTGAGCAGGCTGCATTGTGAATCGGATCTTTTAACTATGAATTAAAGCCATATAATCACAATTAAAGCAAGAAGCTTGTATAAGTAGGAGTGTAAAATGGTGTTGACATAAGAAATAAAATTAGACTTCCAAAACTAAGTGTTTCTACCCCTCAAAAAAAGAAAAATGGTCCTTGTAGCTGATCTGTCCAAAACATACTTTGCTTGCACTATGAAAAGTCTAGAGCATGTTGGGCATGCTGGTCACCACTCATCACCACAGTAGATCTACCCATATGATACCATCCTGTTCCTTAGGCACATCCTAAAATACAAAACTTTGCTAATAAATTACATTGAGTAAAAGCACAAATGGCACACTCTGTAAGCCAGGAATGTCAGAAAGAGGAAAACCCAACAGTGCTTGGAGAAATCTTCTGCCCCTTATTAAACAGAGGGCCTTACTTAGTTATACTATTCATTGTGGTAACTCATCATATGGAGAAAATTCAACACAGTGGGGGACCAAGGGAATATGCTAATCTTACATATGGACATAGTTACTTCTGTTTTATTCTACAAAGAGAGCTATCGTGCCTACACATCAGTGCCAGATCCATGGAGGGGGGCAGGTACAGGTTAGAGGTCAGAAATAGCACAAATATAGTCTCATGCCTGCACTCTCTCATCCTTCTTCACAACCGCTGTTTTAGAAGCATCTTTCCTCCAACCTGCACCTTTAACTCCATCCAGACACAGTCCAACATGCTCAATGCAACATGTATCTTTAACTCCATCCAAAATGTCCCCATCTTCTGCTTTTTCTTTGGTTCCCAAGATTGTTCCTCCCCCTCTGCCATCAAATCTAACCTCAAAAATACTCTGCTTTGACTCTACTTTAGTCAGCAAATAATCCATCTTGCTCACTCCTCTAACACCTAAATTTCTCAAACTACTAATTTGTTCTCTCTCTTCAGGGTCTTGGCTCCCATAACACTGCAGTTTGAGCACTTCCCAAGGGTGATATCATCCAGGCCTTTCTGACCCCAAACAGCCAACCCAGACTCTCTTTCAATATAAATGGACATACAAGGTACTTCCTCTTATAGCTACCTGGATATCTAAGCAGTTAGATGGTCCATATTTTTGGGGTTCTCTATCAATCTGATGAGGATGCGATAGGGAAGAGTTCTTCCCACTAGACTGTGTCTATACTTGATGTAGTTGAGTTGAATTTGTCCAGAAATACATTACATAGACACAATCCCTGCCCAGGCATTAGACACGCAAGCAGTGTGGAAAGGTGACACAAGTCAAGGACCAGTATTTAGATCTTTACTTTAGTTAATTGACTATAAATTCAGAGAATAGGAAGGATGATAAAGCATTCAATAAAGTCTGTCATCTCATCTATTTTCTGCTCTGTTGTCAGTCTTTACTAATTTATCATGTAGCCCCAGTGGTTCAAGTAGATTAAATCAGGAGCAGGAGCTCTTGGCGCATCAATCAAGCAAGAGGGTGGGCAATGATCACCCCAGGCAGGCAGAGGTGCTGGAACTCACCCTGGCTTTATCAGGGTGTGGAAAATTGTGACCCTTCATGATTACCTTTAAAATCTAGCCCAGAGACTAAAAGAAACTATATTCTGATACTCTTTAGGGCTTGAAGATTGCAGAGTTCTGTTTTTAAGTGAACGCAGCACTCACACTGCCCTCACTGGCCCTATCTTTGGATCCCATCTTTAGCAAATCAGCCACAACCTGTGCAGAAAGGGCAGGATTGAGGGACAGGTAAAAGCTCACCAGATAAGAGATGCATGCAGGAACTACAGCATGTATAGACTACAACAGTGCTTCAAATTGCAAGGACAAGAAGTATGACCTTGTTGCATTAAGCAATGCAGAACCAGTGAACAGATATAAAGCAGGAGGAAGTTAACCGGTCAAAGCAACACAGGAGAGAAATGATTTTTGCCAGCAGTATTAGGATAGCTTGGATCGAGAGTCTTTCAAATATATTTACTGTAACCTTAAAACAATGCACAACTACATCAACATTACACTCCAGGTTGTGTGTACAAGTCGATGTATGTTCCATACCAATAGTAAAACTTAAAAATGAAAAATGAAACCATCTTACAATTTAAATATGCTTGTAGTATTTCCCAGCACTGTAGTCATGTTTGATATCACTTGAAAGGGCTTACTGAACTGAGAAGAGGGACACAAATTCAAAATGACAGAACAAAGTACTGTGCGTGGCTCAGTTATGAATGTTTACACTTTTCAAAAAAGTCATCTCGGTCTCCAAGGAGCACACAGACAATCTAACCAATGAGAAGAAACACCACAGACCTGAATTTTTAAGAGTTTGTCTTCTTTTATTATTTTATCTTTCATCAGTTGGATTTTTTCCTGTATTGCACTGAGGCCAATTTTCTGCTTCTTTTTAGCTTTGCCTTTTAATCAGCTAAAGGAAAGGTGTCTTGCATGTAAATTTGAGTTCAGGGACTTCCTTTAACATTTCTCAGCACGGACAGTGGAGTATGCATTCCTTACCAGCTCCATGGTGGTAAGGGCATATGGACCGAGTAGAGAGGGGTACATCTCTCGCTTGTCCCTTTGTATTGCTTCCTGAAAACTTGCTAAAAGAGCCAGAAAATGGTGCCATCCCCAGCTGCTACAAAAAAAAGGATCATAGCTGGGATGGCAAATTAGCAGAGGGCACGGGAGCCCAAAAGAGAACAAAATTTGTAGAGGGAGGAGAAAGACCAGAACTGGGAAAGGGAGGAACTGGGGAAGAACAACTCAAGATACAATCTCCCCCTTAGGAACAGCCCTCATTTCATTCACATCTCTAAGGGGCATCACTTCTGGAGCTTTTTAAAACGTGGCAGCTTCAGATCAATGGAGATGAGGAGAGAAGTGCCTGATCAATGAGTGTAAGAAAACCAAGTGAAGTATGGAGGTTATGGTAGAGATGTGAACAGGTTTGAGTGCAAATGTGAACAACCAAGATCGGTAGTGTAACACAAGGTGGGTGACCAGGACACATCTCAGATGTTACCTAAAAGAAGGACTGCCAGAAGGACGGAGAAAGCATGCCTTCCCCTCCTGTCCCATGCGCCACCCAGTCCTGCACAGACGACTGCAGGAAGCAACCGGTATAGGCACAGTAAGTCACGGCGTGCAAGATGTTCTGGGAATCACAGCTTCGTAGAGCGGCAGTGGAGTAGAGAACAGACACCCATTTTTTGCACCCAAAAGCAACATTTATTTATTTTTTGTTGTCTTGACATGGGCTTCCATGACAAACAAATGGGATGAAAGTTTCCCCTTCCCGGCAGTGGCAAACTTCACTGCTGATCTAAAGAACTGCAATTCCCAGCACACCTTGCACTCCACAATACGTTGCACCTAATGAGAAAGACGACTCATTACAGAGCCAAAAAAAATTAAAAAGGAGCTGGCCAGAGAAGGAATGACAGAAAGAGGAATGACCCGAGAAACTGAACTATCTGGAGCAGGGCTTCTCCTGCGGCTTGACTGTATAATTTATAGGAAGGGCTGGCTTTTCTTTAGCTCTTTAATCTTTTGTATTCAGTCTCTACTGTAAGGTACTGAGATATCTTGCAATAAGCTCCTTATAAATAGATTAAATAATAAATTATTCCCTGTACGTAAACACATTCTCATATCGATTCCCTTCTCTCTAGTAAACTAATTAAGCAGACCATCAGGGCAAAGACTGGAAGAATATACTAACTTATGCTTATGCCCCTGTATCTAAATGTTTGACCTGGACCTTAGTCATTATCAGTAGAAACATCAGAGAGCAAACGCAGTAATTCAAAGAACCAATGTTTACAACAAACTATTAGAGGAAATTTGATTTAATTTTCTAAGGTTATACCCATCCCAGACAGTAACTGGATTTGGAGAGATTTATGAAGCAATCTTGCATGGGGATTTACTCTTAAATATTGTTGAAAATTATAATTGTTGTTATTATTAATTTCCCACAGTGCCCATAATGCGATAAATGCTTTCGAAAGAGTAAAGAAAACACAATCTTTACCCTTACAAGCCAAAACACAATGAAATACAAATTAATCTGACCTCACCTACTGCAAGATACAAACCAGCCTAGTACCCCATAAGAAGTTAGGAAAGTTGCGCAAGACCAAAAACAACTTGGAAAATAGAGATGTGGCTAGACTTCAAGGGGAATTACAACACATAAAATAATCCAAGCTCTATAAAAGAACTGTAAAGAGATCTATACGAAATAAACATGTTTTGGAGAACAAAACCTTGTAGCTATAGTTTGTACGTACATACACGTAGATAAGAGAAGTTAGATCTCTGGGTGATATCCCAGCCCCACTAACCTCAAAGATTTTTCTACATACTTCAACAAAGGAAGGAGGATTTCACAATTATTATTATAAAATAGCCTTAGGAACAGTGACTGTATTCATTAACTAATACTTATCCTATACAAATGCTCTACTGTCTCAAATATTTGCTTATCCAGTTCAAATTTTTAGAAGTCTGGTGGTATTACAGTACTTTGGTAGTGTTGGAGTGATATTGGACCTGTGGTATCACCCACATAAATCCTTGCCTCTACAGGTATTATTTTTATATTCTATTGTTAAAATGCATCCTTTGACTACCTGACTGCACTGAAGTTGTGTATACAGACTATGCAAATATTCTTTTTCTTTCTCTTTTACCTAACAGTCGAAAGACTATGGTCTATAATGAAGGTCAGAGGAAGAAAAAACATCATATAATAATTGATAACATTGCTGAACTCACCTTAAATAATCACACCACGCAGAAATTAAAAAAAAAATACTCTACACTGTGCCCACTGACAGAGAGAATATTGTGAAATATAGAAAACCCACTAGTCCCTATGCCTTCAAGGCATCTGTCCAATTTTGCTACTATAGCAGATGCCAAATAAAAGAGATACCGTCAAGAAATCCCATCTTTGCAATGTGTAGATACGCTTTGGGTATTGAACATAAGCTGTTAAACAGCTACTCAATGCTGTAAAAAAAATACCTATCTAAATCAACTCCCATTACACAAATTCTTCTTCCTTTGTTTCTTCTTTCGTCTTGTGATCAGGCAGTCAAGGGAGCTACATGGCTCATTCACTGAAGGCAGAAAGACCTGATGAGATATGAGTCCTTATGAACCTTATTGGAAATCCTGCCCCCCTCCCCAATGCTGCAGAACAACACAACCTCCTGCCCCATTCCTCCCACCAACTGTCTGGTCTGCCATTAAAGACACATGGGGAACTGCCACCTTAAGCCTTTTACAACAAAATGCAGGTATAAAATTTGGTTCTCCCCTTTTTAAAGCTGTTTTTCAAAGAATTCAAAGTATCAGTAACAAAAAGATAAATCCATAGCACACATCCATAAAAGGAAACACAAAGGGCAGCAATAACAAGAACAATTGTTCTGTGCTTGCATCAGGTCCTCCAAGATAGTGCAGTTGTGTCTTAAAGATCTAGAAACTGCCATTTTAAAATATATTGCATCTGTTCACTTATTTTTATTTATTTATGTATTTTTAAAAAGCAGAGCTAGCAAATGAGTTTCTTTTTCAGGAGCAGGAATAATCAGTTAATTGGCTGAATCTCCCATGTAATAGGGATGATCAAACGTAAAAGACGACAAAAGTGTCCTCAGGGGAAAAAAGCAGCATAAAGAATATCTTGCTTGCCAAGAATTAAAACTCAACCCTAGGTCAATGGTAGTGAAACGTATCATCATGTGAAGTACAGGCAATACATTCCTTTTAGTCCTACATAGCATATCTGATTTCAGAGATCGCCTTGGACATGCTGGACGGCCACTTAGCTCAACGAGAATCACACGTGTAAGGATGGAAAGAAACAGACACCAGTATGTACAAAGCAATTCAGGGAGACAGCATCATTGGCCTGTTGTGATCCAAGTGAAGAGCAACCAGGTAATCAGCAATCAGAATCTCTCTCATTGAAAGACATGCACAACTTTGCTAAGGGCCAAACTGCAGCTACCTTCCTGCAGAGGCACTCCCTGAACATGCCCATTCACGGGTGCCAGATGGAGAGCGGCCAGCAGTGCTGTGCACCCGAGAACAGCACAGCCATGCCACTGCCCTGCCCTCCCGCCTGCTCTGGTGAAAGACACTCTGCCTATCCCCCCAAAAGCGCAGGCGAGAGTCACTGATGAGATGCTGGAGCACCTGGAGGCAAGCTGTCTTTCTCTGCGCTTCCGTCCACCATGGCAGTTCTGCCACTGCTTTGGTCAAAGATTTTACTGGCCCCGCTGCCCCAATTTAGCAAAAATGATCATGTGGGTGGATGAAATGGAAGTAGCTCCATGGCTGTTAAGAGCAGCCTGCTCAGCTCAGCACCCGGGGACGTGGGTCTGGAACTTCAATTGGTCCAGCCCCCCACCTTCATCGTGGCCCTTTACCCCAATTTGCCAAAAGTCCTACTCCACTTCCTTTTCTTTGTCTGTTTTTATACAACATACTTATATTGGACTGGCTATGAAACCCCCCTTTAGCACCACAGGAATTGCTGCAGACTATTATATCAACAGACACGGTTTTAAAAACATAATCTTTGAAGAAACTACACAACATTTGCTTCAAAATGCATATTCTGCTTGCCAGTAGTCAAAAGAAAGCAGACTCCTTCAGTTTGCTCAGGGCACTGGGAAAAACCATCTAGAGACAGAGAGAAGAAAACGTTCAACCAATTAGATTTGGTGTCCAAAATATAACAAGTGAGTTCAGAAAGGGACTTTTCATTTTGTTCTGAAATCTACTTGAATTCCCAAGCTAAAATCCACAAGCAAACAGTTACCAGATTTAACTAATTTACCAGTTGCCTCAATTTTATATTGCCACAATATTTAACTTTCTCTCTTAAGCATACAACATGCTCATCATCAATACTAAGTATTTAATATATTAATATCAGAAGCCTTTTTCCCCATGACTTCTTTTTAAAGAATCACCTGTCAAATTAAATGCAAGTCCCTGTGTGAAATGATACAACGAAAGTGATAACGTGTTTGAATTATAACAAAACCAATGGAAGATTGTTGTTCTATATTTTATTGCTTTTGATATTTCTTTAGCAATCATCATTGCAGTCTGTCTAAACAATTCCCTGTGCACTGACATTCACAATAATGTGTTTTCATCACAAAGTTAGGCACTGTCATTAGATTTAGCAAAAGGCTATATTTTACAGTTCCCAACCATTTTTCACACCTCACTGCTTCATTGGGATGGGAATGTAACAGTTTTTACATCTGTCATCTTTGGTTATATGTACTTGAATACAAGCATTAATAACAGATTACTGGAAATCTATAGAGAGATGATGAATTAGTTATGTTATTGTTATCCAACATTGGCATGGGATTGAAGAAGGAGGGTTTGCCACACACTACTGCTTGGAAAAGGTCTATTTGTCAGCCACAACTTAATCCACTGGAAAGCTCACAAATGCAGAGTTATTTAGTTTTCATTATTTTGTATTTACTTATCAGCTTCTGAAATGTCTGTTGATTTCTTACAAATCGCTCAGCACAGAAATGCATTGATTGCCAAAGGCTAGGATACGTAGATTTTCAAGCGACACTGCTTAATCTAGGCCTGAGCCTACCAATTTTCAGATTCATCCACTAGTATAAAGAGGCGATGTCTGCAAGTTTCTATTTTAGCCCTCTACACATAAAGCAAAAGCTATTACAGAACCTGTCCACCAAGGAAACATATGTGAAGCCACTAAACTAATAAATATTTTCTCTGTAGTTTAACTGTCTCAAGAGAACTGATAAAGCAGCTTGGTGAATGTAATGGCTTGTAGGTCACTGAGGAATGGGAACGTTGGGCGTGGAGTAAACACAGATGAGCTTGCAGTGAGCCAGTGCCATATGCACGAGAGTCGATCTGACTTTCTCTAGGACTCAGAGTCGAAAAATCGAGCTGTGCTCCAAGCAGGGAGGGATGAAGGCATGCCTTAGCAGACCAGACTGGTTCTGGCTAAAAAAAGGAAGGAAATCATATCATAGGAAAGGACCTACTTAACTCATGGCAAGAGAAGACAATTTTCGTGACCCGTTCACAGCGCGCAAAGCTGATTTTGCAGGCATTTTGTTGCAGCCCTACCCCTCGGTGCTGATTGGCAGACAGGCCACAGGGAGGACAGATGAGAAGGTGGTCGCCATCTTGGCTGCTGGCTGCCCTTTGTGTGGCCCTGCCCCTTGGCACCAACTGGTGGAGAGACATGAAGGGTCAGCCACCACCTTGGTTGCTGCCCTTCATGCCACTGTGCCAGCCGGCCCTTCCCTTCCCAGGCAGGCTATAACAGCCGTGAGGACTGCTGGTTCATATTGGGGAGCCAGCATCTTATTTTTATTAAGTTTTTTTTCATAGTTGGTCGGGTCGGAAGGGACCTGAGCAGATCATCGAGTCCAACCCCCAGCCATGGCAGGAAAGAGTACTGGGGTCAAACAACCCCAGCAAGGAGTTCGTCTAGCCTTATCTTAAAGCCCCCCAGGGTAGGAGCCAGCACCACTTCGCTTGGAAGTTGGTTCCAGATCCTAGCCGCCCTGACCGTGAAGTCGCGCCTCCTGATGTCTAATCTGAATCTACCCTCTGCCAGCTTGTGATCATTATTCCTAATCACTCCTGGTCGTGCTCGGGAGAACAGGGACTCCCTGTTGAATTCCTGGGAACTGGCTGCCAATGCCATTTCTCATGGCAATTATGGAGATCGCCATTTTTCACCATTTCTACGAAAATCACAAAACTATGATTTAAGTAGTTCCCTAAGCATAGGGGAAAACCTATTATACAGAATGGCAGTTGGGACTGCGACAGGCAATGGAATTTCCATCCTGGAATTCAGTTTTCCTAAAACCATCCCCCTCCCTAAAACTATTCTAAAACCACCCCCCTTCCAAAACACCAATGTCATTTCAATGTTTTTTTCAACTAAGCTATGTTGCTAAGTTATTACTGTCACTGGGATTTTTTACTATACTTTTATCTGAAGAACAATTAGTTTATACAGATTAATACATCAAAAGATTTCTTTCTGCTGCGATCAGTAAAGATGTCCCAAGTAAACAGAAGAAGGAAAAGTCACAGAAAACACACTCATAATACATTTTTCAGATGTTGTCTTGAAGGTTTTAAAAACTCAACCAATTAGGAGCCAATTGGTAGGGAGCAAGAGTGGGTTTGTGAAGTCCTCAGATCTGAGAAGCCTGATCGTTTAGCGGTGTCACTGGTGAATTCGACTTCGGGAAAGCTGCAGTCAGACACCCCTGCCCTCATCAGCAGGTGTCACTGCTGTCTACTCTAATTCCCAAAGTGTTCAAAAGAACAAAAGAAGATTTTGACCTGCTGAGAAAAAAGGCATGGCAAGCCAAACATCAAACCAAGAAATATGCCTTTGATGTGTACCTGATACCTGTAGTTGTGTTTGCTCGGTAGCTGCACTGCAGAGTCTAATAGTGAAAGAAAGGGTCATCATTTAGTCTACATAGCCAGTAATAAGGCCATCAAAACCAAGCCGCAACAGACTTGACTGCAAACGGGCTTAGCAATTTGAAACTAAATCATTCAGAAGAGACACACAGGGAGATTACTTTGTACATACACCTGAAACAGTATCATAAGAAAAGACAGCTTCCTTTTTTAAAATTCATTTCTCACTTTATCCTTGCAAGAAGGAAGCCACCCACACAGCTGTTACGTTGTACAGGCCCTATTTTCACCAAGAGCTAATGCTTTTCTCCTCCAGGACCAGGTCATGGCTCAGATCAGTGAGCCGAGGAAGGAAGTTCAGGTAAGCTGTACTGAGCCTTACTGCTGAACACTGCCCCAACCAAGAAAGGCTGGGAGGGAGGCTCTCCATCACCCAGTGTACAGAAGTGTACAGATGTGTATAGTGGTAAGAGAGCCTCAGTTGAGCCATCTTCCCCAGCCACCCCTAACAGGGACAGCTTCTGATTAAGTGAATACACACACACACACACACTATATATATACATATACATATATATCTATGAAGGTGCATATGTATCCTACCTTCTGACTGACTTCAGACTAACTAACTAACTCTTCTTACTCCCAACCATGGTTGCACATCACACCTGACGTAGCCTGCTCGTTACATTCTTGAGCCTCTTCCCTGGCTGAATGAAGAGGAGCCTTACTTTGATGCTGGGAGCAAAAGCCAACATCAGCTGTATTTTGGCAAGATACTGTCCCTAGCGCTGTGTACTGAACTCAGATTCCTCTAGGCAGGATCTTCATGGCCTTAAAAAACTGATAACCATGGAGCCTCCATCAGGGAAGGACTCTTCCACGAGACCTCGATGAGAACGGAGGCTGATCTGAGTCCTTCCCTTCAAACACGTGTGACTGCTTTGAAAACACATTTAAAGAAAAAGACATTTAATCAATGTCAATATTGATGACACTTGATGCTCACTATAAGCCGGTGCAGCAATAGTACCCAAGAGGAAGGTCTGAGCACAGTATACTGCTACTTTCAAACTAAGTATTTCTAATCACCCACATCATAGGTGAATACATCCTGAAGCAAGTTTAGTTCTGCATAAAAATATGTTAACCTGTTCAAAGGGAATACTGGAACAATTTATATTACAGAGACAGACTGAGTGAAAATTCAAGGCATTGATCAGATACATAAATTGCATCCTTATAATTTATGAAAGGAAACAAGTGAGAGAAATTTATTGCCTAATTAAATTCAGTGCACTGTATTATTAAATTCTTGGTCACGTTTACTAGACATACCAGTAGCAATACAATAGTAACCACATCTGTTCCGGTATCAATAAAACAGTGATATATGGAATTAATCCTTCAGCAGTAGGTAAAGAATCCTTTTATTAACAGTTCACTAAAAGCACTTTGCAATGTATTTCAAGGGGCCCAGTACCAGCACCTACCAAAACATCTCCTCTGTCAATAGAGTTTATAAACAAAGGCTGAAACCCTGAAGTCTAAAGACAAAAGTACAAATGGGGAACAGTATGCTTTCATATGCTTCTATCTTCTTTTATTGGAATATCTGTAGTTGCATTTATCCTGCAAATATTTTAGCATGTGCTTAATTCTAACAACTAAGAATATGAATAAGCATTTGGACACTGGAACTGAAACACTGAACATCTCAACACTGCAACTCATGCTCAGGTAGACCCCCCTGAACTCCAAATGGAGTAAAAACCACTCAAAGGTTCTGCACGTGTATTCGATCTTGTTGATGCCATTTTAAGCATAAAAATACCTGCAAGGTAAATGTTTTTGGTCCTTAAGTGAAAATGCACTGCCTTGAACAACAGGAATGTGAAGTGAAGACTTTGAGGGGTGGGAGAGGGGGAAGAGGTGCAGGGAGAAAAATTAGATCAAGGGGCCTAAGATTCAGAAAGATTAATGGAGAAGGCAAGTCATGCAGGATTCTGGGAGTAGTTTATTTAATCACATATTGACAATTGTCTCATATTGCCTTATTACACACAGCAGCCATGAGTCCTTTATTTCTTAGACACATAAGACTGTGCTGCTTCTGACTTGATAAAACTGATCTTCAACATTTCAGCATTAAAACAGCGCAACTTGCCTTTAACCCTCCCATAAAAACCGCTCACATGACAACAATGTGCCCAGGTAAGAAGCAATGTCTGCCACAGATATACATTTATTTTAGAAGTACTCATCTATTTTAACAACAAGGAAAAGCCGCAGTTTGGTTTTTTTTAATTTAGGAACAAAATGTGTTCCCTCTTGATATTTTCAAGCATTTTTTTCTGGCAAGTATATACATGTTCACTTCTCTATATCTTGGGGGGGGGGGGGGGGGGGGAAAA
>NW_017728997.1:17242203-17251439 GCF_001723915.1 Gavialis gangeticus | reverse complement strand
GGGGGGGGGGGGGGGGATGAAATATCTTCGGGGACTTGTTGCCAAGAAGTTGAGATTCTCAAAGGCTACATTAATCAAGCAAGATCTGTGCTTTCAACACTTCACAACTTTCACACTGCAAAAAAAATGTCAAGAGAGAATAAAAAAATGCACTCTTCTCAGGAATCTTGAAGCCTGCTAAGAGATATTTGTAGGGAAAATCTACAAAAGATGATGTTCGCAGATAAAACAATTTCCCCATGTCACATTGGCTCAAAGAACAAAATGGTCCCTGGAAGTCTGACTTGGTGGTCAGCTGTCAAAGTGAAATTTAATTTAGCACTAACAATAGACAAGATCTGTCAGTATAAGTACTCAATACAAAATCTGAAGAACTCTCTGAACGAAATGGGCTTAATGTAAGTTGCATCTACAATAAAAATCAAGCTCTAACAAGCCAGCTACAGACATACTGCACTGCAGATAAATTATGAAAACCACCATGCAGTTTGCCTTTTTAAAATGATTTTTCTCTTCCCTTCGTACACTGTTACTGAAGGTACTGCTGCTTTTCCAAAAATACCCAACTGCTTAGCTGTTTGTTAACTTGCATTTGTTAACTTGCCCACAGACAGGGCTGCCTTCTCACTCTCGTGATACTTCTTTTTTCTGCTCTGTGCAGGAAGCGACTAGAGGGGGCCTGGAGAATCTCCTCTCGTTTGCTGGATTCTGCTTGATATTTTTTTATATTCAATTACAGCTCAGTAACTAAAAGCTAAATACATTTCTGAATTGGTCGCCCAGCTGTCTTTCCAGCCTTGGGGAGTGCTTCAATTACATTTTTAGGAAAACAATCATTTTGGCATTGAATGCAGATTAGCGATTTATGCCGTTTGCCCAAAGACTAGGGCTCTTAGATATCCCTTATCTTTATGTCTGAGCCTCGCTGGTCTCTTTTCCCCAGGCTGTAGTGCACCCTGACAAAGCACACGTGGCCCTGCCATGCCTTAAAGCCCTGCATGAAAAATACTCAGCTTTAAAAGAACGTGTACCCATCTCAGTTTCCTTTGACACTTCTGCAAGGTGCACAGGGACACTCCAAAGGAGGGGAATTTGGCAAACGGCGCCCCTTGGGGCCTTCACGACAAGGATAAGTGTGAAAATGGATTCGATTCAAAAGTATAAATCTCCTTTTGGGTGAAAATCAGCTTACTGGCTCAGACATGAAAAGGATCTCCGCAGGTAGTTGATCAACAGGTAGATGTTATTCTAGTCAATGGGAATTATCAGAAAGGATTTGAGAGGATATTGAGACAGAAGGATAATTGAGCCTGTCAAACATTCTTCCCTTTCAATTAAACCAAAGATAACACTCAAACAACTTTTGAATCAATTTCCATTCTCCTTTCTGCTTGCTCACCCTCTCTCAGTAGGTCTACTTCCAGATAAATATAAATAATTCAGCCCTATTGGAGCATTTAAAAACCTGAAAAGAATCAGCAGGGAAAATTTTTTTTTTCTTTTTTCTTTTTTTTTACATGAATTGCAGTCTACTCTTCACACAGGAGTAACAGAACTGGAGGTTGACATTACCAGGAGCCTTTGAGATTTACAGGCTTTTTATTTTTTCTTTTTACCAATGGCACAGTACAGTTACATGTTTATTGTGCCTTCTTAATAATGTCAAGTTTGCTCGGTTTAAAACGTGGGGGGAACAGGGGGCTTCTGCAAAGCCTCATAGTAATGCTATGTATTAGATAACAATATTATACCCCAACAGAAGTAGTTCTAGTGCACTCTGCCAATGTAATGCAATGTTAGATAGATAGATACACACACACACACACACACACATATATACACACATATACATATCTATATATACATACACACACACGTGTGTGTGTATTATTTCTCTCTCAAGTCAAATAATATTCTGTAGTCAGTGCCTACAAATCTACTTTATTCCTGCTCCCAAGTAGACAAAAAAGCTGTCATTTCATGTTCCTTTTAAGTCAGTAAGTCTATTACACTATGTTCATTAATACATAAAGTATGTCTGTATTAAAAAGAATTCATATATTTATACAATTTACATATCAGACAGCAAAAATAACACATGTAAAGGTGTCAGAATTTCTCAATCAACAGGAATAAAAGCTGCTGTATAAATAAAAAACAAGTATTTTTGAGAGGAATAGGCTGAAGAATAGTGTGGACAATGGTAATGCATATTTGGTACTTGAGAATTGTAAATATTCTTTTGTAAAGTGAGCATCAGCTTTGCAATGTTTCAACATGAACTCTGGTAAACGGAAGGTAACGAAAAAGGAATGCACAGAATATTGCACAGGAAGGAAAAAATGGCATGATAATTATTAACAACCACATTTCAATATAAAAAGGATGTTATTTGAGAAAGGCAGCATTCTTCAGCACACTCTCAGTGCATCGTCTCTTAGAACCGCACCATTCACTAAATGTTGGAGAAACAAGAGACAGGTCTCTCCCTTCATTGGTGTTTTGAAAAGCATCTATGTTTATACGAAGGAGAAACTAATGTTAAAAAAATGACCCTAAGCAAGAGTAAGTTATTAGCCAACAGCATTGCAGGGGGAACATCAATCCTTCATCAGCCCACAGCCACACGGTGCTAATCACCAGTCTGCGGATTGGGGTTTTCAGCACGGTCTTTTTTTCTCTTATTAATTTAGAGCTGCCAGAGGTTAGCGATCCATCGCTTGGTCCAGCAAAACGATGCAAGTACTTGTTCACTTGAGGTTAGGTAGCTGGCTAATGGATAAGTACCTTCCTGTATCAGGAATCACAATGCTCCTGACCTTGCAGGATTGAGCAGAAACAGTTGAAAATTATCTAAGTGAAGTTCTTCCACTGAAAAGCTATTCTGTTGAAATCAAATCATTCTGAGGAATATGTTAATTTCAGCAAAAATGTCATTTTAGGAAAAACAATGTGGGGGGGGAAACAATTGCATTAAAGATAATTTTCTATCTTGGAAGGGAGCATTTTGATTTCAAATGAAGAGACATGTTGAAGTTCTTTTACTTTGTAAGTTTGGAAAACTTTTTAAAAGTCAGAATCAAATGAAATATTTCAATTTTATAGAAACAAAATATTTCAACTGATCTCAAAGGAATTGTGCGTAGGATGAATTTTCACAGCTTCCCGATTTTATTCCAATTAAGAATGAAAACAAGTTTTGAAATATCAGAATTTCCCATGGAACAGAAATCCCGAGCTTTGACTACATTGAGAATCTCAGGTTACCTAAGATACAGCCTCATCTGCTGGGAGGTCGCTTGCCTTCAGCAGCTCTGCTCCTCCGAATACCAAAATTAATTCTCTTTGGATTAAATCATTCAGGGTGAAATTTTGGAGTCAGTGAAGGGAGTGGCATAACTCCCACTGATTTCAACTGGACCAGCGTGCAGCCCAGCACGAGCAAAGGGCTAAGCTTCCAAGACCGTGGAAAACCTGGGGAGTTTACTTCTGTAAGGGCAGGATGCACAACACATTTGCTTCCAATTGCAACACTCACTTGTTCAACCTTTCAGACAGAATAGCATAAAGAAACATTATCGCAATTTATCTTTTCAATTTAAAAAACAAACACTAGAAAAAAAGGCAAATCTTCCATCTAGGGAAAGAGTAGAAAGAAAGCTGTGTGCAATGGTCATTAGCCATTTTGTGTATTGTTTTAACTTCCAAAGACGCTTAAATGTCACACTGATGGGTATGATACAATAACCCATCCAGAACACAGCTCTAAAACCACACACAAAATGATAACTCACAAATAGTGTTGTATCTTGCTCCAACTTCACTAATAATTGTCAGCAGAATTGCTACAACAGTCCACTCTATTCTAGCAATGATTATTAAACACCCGAAAAACATACATTTTTTCTCCATGAGTTAGCCAGACGGTACACAATCATTTTCAAAGGCACTATTATAAAGCTATAAAAACTCAGTATTACAAGCTTCTCCTTGGTTTATTTCCATCAATTCACTGTGCAAAGTCTGAAAGCTTAAGTCCACTTAGAGCAAAGTGTTTTGTTTTGTTTTTGACTTACCGTGTAAGTTTGATTGTATGGTATAGTGGCTGCCTCTATGCAAACTCTGAAAATCTAATTTATTTCCTGGGTTACAATATTCAAGGCTGCTGCTTTTTTATGTTAGATATTGGAAATGCCTGGCAAATTATATTAATTTATTGTGACTAACCACACAGGACGTACATATCACTGTCTACAGAAATGAACCTTTAAATGATTTAACCAATCCTATTCCTGAAATTAAAAGGTGGCATACTTCACTGATTATGATCAAGCATAATTGTTGAATTAGTATATTAAAGGTCTCATATAGCACCATCAGTCTGGTTAGTCACAAAACACTAAGTCAATATGACTTCCTGTTTCATACTGAATTTATGCATTGTTTCAATGTCAACATTACAAAAAAACAGCTTTGAAAAATAGTGGGTCGGTATGTAATTAAAAGTTACCTGCTTCTGTTATATGAATAGTAAAGTATACACCTAATATTTGGGACAAAAGTTGCAGAATTCAAAATAAAATAATACTCCTGGTCTGAATCTTGTTTCCGTAACACGTATACGCTGCATTGGGCCTCCATTTGCAGTGTTCATAATGCACCCAAAGAGCAACATATTCCCAAACTCGCCAGTCTGTGAAGCTGTTGTTTCAAATCCATATACCATTACTTGATCTTTTATTCACAGAAGGGAGAAGACTTGCCGAGGTGGGAAAGAAATAAGAGTCGAAGTACGAGCAAATTCCTTCCCCTTTGGGGGTCAAACTGGCAATATGTGCCCACTGTCCTCCACTCCTAATAGAAAAGGGCACCTACATAACTGAGTACCTCCTCTGGGTATGGACAAACGTATCGTACATTTGGAGCCATTTCAAAAGGGGAGCCAAGTACACAACAGCAATTACGTACGCACAAGCTGGGAAAAATACAGGTATAGCAAACAGCTGCAACTTTCGCACTGCTTCATCTGGGGTTAAATGTAGTAGCTTTGCTACGTTCAATTTGCTCTCAGCTTGTGAATGCATAACCGCTCAAACCTTGCAAGTGCTGTGCGCTCCTGATCAGCAGCTCTCCTTGTGAAATGTCCCCCTTCTCAAACAGCTCCAAACGTACCTTTTTGTCTGTGCTCTTGAGTAATCACCTCCCTGGAGGACTCTTAATAGCTTTAAAATGGAGATGCCACCCAGCGGAGTGGCTGCAACCACTTCCCCACCAACCGTGCCCCATAGGGGAGCTTCCACTTACAGACACGAAACCTCCACTTCTACACCCCTGCTTGCTCACCCTCCAGCCCTGCCCACACACCATCCTGGACACCAAAAAGAGGATCAGGCTCTCTTTGAAACCTCTCCATGCCTTTTAAAAACCTTAGACCCATCATGTAAACTTGCTCAGTAATCCTTGGGAGGGGTGGGGAATTAAAACCAGCTGGATTCTCCAGGATCAGCTACGTTCTGTGCATGTGGGACCACATACACTTTTTAAACTGCCTGTTAGGGAACCATGAATCAGAAAATATTACTTGCATAATTAATTGCTATCTTAACTGTTGTTAAATAGTAAGAAGATTCTGAACTGATCCGCACAAAGATTAACAGCAGAGACAGAGCTCGCACAAAAGGACTCGGAATAATTAAGGACTACCACCACAAATCTCCAGCAATACAAGGAATGTGAACAAGATTTAAACTCCACCCTAAGGGAGCAATTGGAAGATATTTATTCCATAGATGGATGATGTGGATACAACAGAGTGGAACAGATTTATGAGATTTTACCTTGGGTTTCTTTCCAAGTCTGGATGTAGTTGACTGTCACAGATACACAAGAAGGGAGGATTATGTATACAAATGCACATTCCTAAGTTGATTTGGCAAGTCATACTGCACTGTGGTAATGCATAAACATATGCGATATTTCAAAAAAGTTAGGAAAATACAACACAGCATTCAAACTACTTCTACAAAAGAAAAGCCTGCGTTGTACAAGCCAGAGTCATGTTACCCAAACAATTAATGAAAACTGTGAATAAAAAATGAATTATTAGAGTTATGTTCTAAGAAATCACACAAAGGAGTTAAGATTGTTGCAAAAAAGATCTGCTCGGACTTAAGAGGGTTGTCTACATGGGAACAGTTCTTTGAGATCATTTTAAGTAGAAAAAGACAATCTTCTCCCCCAGCAAACTCACTTTGTCTACAAGTTTTGATAACACCAGATGTTTGCTAATGCTGTACAAACAGAAGTCATTAAAATTTATTGCTGTGAAAACCAGACACCTTTTCAGAATCTACATTAATATGCAAAGACACAAGATGTGACCTGTATTCACCCAGCAACAAGCGCCAAACTTCTACTGGAAAATTCAAACAACTCCAATTAGACTGAGCACGAATCCTAATTAGACCTGGACATGGGCCAAAATTACTACACTCTGTCCCCATCATGTGTAAAAAGGGTAACAATTTGTGTACAGTAGTTTAGTACTATTTGCAGAGGGCAGTTTTCTGGTGAACTGGACTCGACTTACTATCTTTATCTAACACCACACTCACCGTGCAGGATGAAAGAGTGCTCCTCACCGCCAGTACCTCCAGCATCTGACAGCTACTGGTTCCAGAGAAAGGTGCAAAAACCCTGCTCTGGGATAGCCTTTGCACACAATGTTTCTTCCCCAGTCCCATGCATTAAAGACTGGCTTATACAGCGAGGCATAAGGGATGGGGAAGGAATGCATGAAGTCTTCCCTGCCTCTTTCATGTACCCCAGTTAAAAGGAAGTAATTCTTATCACTTAAAGTGAAAACGAGTGCCCTCTCTCCCTGCTTCCCCCCAAAAATACAACTGGCCTTAAACAAAAGGAAACATCATGCTTCTAGCAATCTTCCACCCAACACCAGACAGACCAAGCCTTGAGGGGCCTATCCTAATGGCAAGCTTTTCTTCTCTCTCCTGGAAAGAAAGCTCAACATGAAATTATGTCTCCTACAGAACCACTCCTCCTGGAGAAATACAGGTCCATCTTACCCATTCCTCAGGGCTGTGAATGAATATTGCATGTAGCCTTAGATACAGCAACATCAACACAGAACCAAGACTTAAAAATAAGAAAATGTGCCCTTCCACTCTGTGTTCTGACCACCCATTGCACCAAGCCAAGTCTCTAGAAGGACCTTTATCATGGCCAACAACAGTTCAACCAGTCTAGGTTCAGAAACCAGTGTTATCTCAACTGCTGGTCACACCGCAGACAGAGTGCAAGTATGCTTGGGAAAGGACACCAGCGTGAGCTGCAGCCACTATTCGTAATTCTGATTGTAGAGAGACAGGCACAATGATCTGAGCACTGAAAGCTGCAACAAAACTGTGGGTAAAAGGAGTCAGCCAAGTTCCAACTTTGTCTCTGTAGTAAAATATAAAAAGGTCACCTTTAGTGAATTAAATTAAATGGACAATAAATCAAGCAGAAAAGCTGCACACCCATGGTGAGTTGGCTCACTGTTTATTGTATGCGATAGAATACAGGAAAAAATCTACACACTTTATTACTCACTCAGAACTTTGTACTTTTTAGTCCAACAAAAAGCCTTTCACCAATGCATAGTTCTGGTGACATCTGTGATATTTCTAAAATTATATCAGTAAAATAAAGAACAAGATTAGCTACTAAGGAATTGTTACCAAAAAAATAAATAAAATCAAGAACCTTTATTTAGTGGATCATGTTCTACGTGGTCAGGTTGTTTTTTTTTTATTTTAATTTTATTTTTTTAGGCTCATTTGATCAAAATGTTCTTCAGTATATGGAAGCATCAGAATCTTCTTTGGTAAAGACCTACCACTTAATGCAATGCTATATATGCACAGGTAGGTTCCTCACACTGAACGCTATCCTTATCCTAACCAACAGCCAACTGAAGATGAAGACAGAAAAAGCTGCTGCTTTTATAGATATCTGTATCTAGATAGATAGATAGATAGATATTTGGTATTTTCCTCTGCAATTGTCATTGTTGGGTGCTGAGAAATCAGCCATAACCCTCTCTCTCTTCCCTTCTCCAAATCATTTTTATATTTTCTACTTAGTGGTTAAAAAAAACCCTAACACTGACATTCTTTACTCCTTATTAAGAGCCCAGAACCTATCATCTGATTTTAATGGCTACCTACCATCTGAACATAAAAATTCAGATGACACTGCAGCTCCCCAAATGAGAAGTGCACTTTTCCTTCACAGTGAAGCACAGACAAGGACCTTTTCCTACGGGATCGGCATGGGAGCAGTATGGCTGGGGGCTATACAGCACTCTGGCTGGACAGTGCACCATGAGTCATTTTTAATTCTCTTTCTATGATATAGGACATGTGCTCAGTAAGAAAATGCACTTTAAAGCATTAGCCCATCTGAATTCAAGCCTTTTAACTGTTTCTTTTAGAGATGACATTCCGGCAGCCCCAGGAAACTACACTTGCTTTATGGAGTGTGGGACACACAGGGCAAACTGACCAACAATGAGCTAGCGGGCTGAGCACAGAAACAGGATTTGGGCCACCACCTCCGGTGACTTTCTCGGTGACCTTGCGCACATGAGTAGGGCCAGCTGGACCTTTAAGGTACTAGTCCACCGCACGCCATCCCAGGTGAATTTCTTGGCGTCATCACGTCTTGGGGAAACACAATACCTCCTGACACGTCTACGCGAGCCAGGTCAGGCTGCTCCCGTTTGATAGCTTCTATTTTTAACTTCCCCATTAGAAGAAAAGAGAGTAAAATTGTGGCTAGCTCCCAGGCAGAGGTAATTCCTTATCCGTTCTCTCCATACTTTGTGCATGCAATCAAAGCAAGATTTTTTTTTCCCTTCTTCGAAAGAAAGTTATGTTCTCTCAGCTTTACTCAGAAAAAAAAAAATCCTGCTAAATTCTAATTCTGGAAGGGCTAAAGGATCAGGACAAAGCTAAACAGACTGAGAAGAGGAATTCAGACACGAAGGGCAACAGCAGCTGTTATCCATCAAAATCCACAACACAATCCATGATGGTATTTCAGTCAAGTGAGGATTTAAAATACTTTGGTGAAGGGTAGTGGGTATGTACACTATCGGTCCTTGCAACAAATTCTAACTGCACAACTTCACCATCCACTTTTTTTTTTTTTTTTTTTTTTTTTTTTTTTTTTTT
>NW_017728997.1:17231723-17242164 GCF_001723915.1 Gavialis gangeticus | reverse complement strand
TTTTTTTTTTTTTTTTTTTTTTTTTAATGTTCTCAGTTTGCCATTGCAAAATCTACAGAAAATCTCAAATAGACCCTCTGCATCTCCCCTGTACTTACAATAAGCTAGCTGTATCCTCTAAAGTGCCAGGCCAGTTTTTGCCAAAGCAAGCAAAGAAAACCAGCAAGAGCTAGTATTACCATTTGTCTTTCTGTCATGACAAACGAAGATCCTGGCTGTGTTATGCTGCTAGGCACGGTCCATATACACAGGAAGAAATAGTATACGCATCCCAAAGAGCTGACAGTCTCACCAGGCAAGACAGACTGAAGGAAAGACACTTGTATTATCCTCAGTTAACAGATGAGAGCTGAGGATCAAAGGGCACAATTTGCAAAACTGCCTAAGTGATGCGGGCAACTAAATCTCATTGATTCTCAATAGGGCTTCTGCTCTTGAGTTACTTAAGCACGACCAAAAGTGTTGTTGAAAGATGAAACAACTTCCTCACGGGCATATGGGAATTTGCTGGCAGAGCCAGGAGTGGAGCTAGGAGTCGGGTTCTCTCAAACCCAAATCTGTTGGGTTAACCACAAGACTCCTCCCTCCCATCCCTCCTTGGGGCTGCAGCAGTATTTGTGGTTCCAATTATCCTCCATGGGCTGGCCAGGAAATGTGGATTCCCTTCTTCCTGCCCTCTGGGAAACCTATTATTTCCAACCTTCCCACTCAGGCTGGGAGCAGGAGCCATAACTTAACTATATGTTCCCATTTCTAAAAGAGCCGAATCTTTGTCGGATTTGGATTCCAGGAGGTAAGCAAGGCAAGGTGTCATCTCAAGAGAAATTTTACTGCTGCTGATTTAAAAGCCTTTTGAACACACACAGGGTTTAAAATGGAACCAATAAAACAACTTTAATTGTCAGAGTACAGTGGGCAAGCCATAAGTCCAAAAATCAATCTATTTTTGTTAAGGGCTTAACAGTACAGCTCAGGTCGTTTCAAACACCTTTTTTTCCCCCCAGAAAACAAAATTTACTGATTTAAACTTGGGGAGAAAATTAGTGCTAGAGCATTCCTCTGCTAGCAGATCCAAGAAAAAAGTGCAAAATAAGCAGTTTCTAACCTCAGTAGGTCCAAACGTTGTATTTTAAAGTTATGTAGTAGTTCTGAATAGTCAAGGCAACAGTTAGAAAATCTAGCTGAACAAGGTGGTGTCAGAGCCTGACTAGAAATCCACTAAATCACAAGGCCATAGTCACAAAGCCCAACTAGGCAGGACTTAGACGCCCAAAAGAAACCAGCACTGAATTTTCAGCAGGTAGGAATAGAAGCAGATAGTGCAGATGACAGATGAACACCAGTGCTATACACTAAAAATCTTTCAGTGATATTCTTCTGAAAAATACTGTACCTGCATTAGATTGGAAGATCCTCCCCAGCATGCAGGCGAATCTTTAAGTACTTATAACAATGGTTTTGTGTTTATAAAAAATGGTTTTAGACTCACTCCACCATGAAGCGTTATTAAAACCTGTTGAGAAACTATGCAAGTTTCTCTATTAGAAAAAGACAATATCTCATAAGAAATGTACAGCACTTGCTTCAATATACATAAACAACAGGAATTTCCAAAGGGCATACTAAAGGTGACTCACTATAGCGAGGGCTACTCAAAAAAGCAAAAATGAAATTTAAATGTATTTAGCCCTTTTTATCACTAGAAATAGCAGTTTCCTAATATAAGACAATAGTATATTAGCATAGTGCACTAGAACCAGAGGCACAAAGGTCCTTTAATTATTAAAAGGGCCTAATTTTGCAATGCTAACATTGAACTTGAAATCTATTTTGCCTTTCACTCAAAGCATCTTTCTTTGCATGTCCCGAGGATGGACTTGCTCAGGCCCTATGAAGCAAACATCCTCCCTTCCAGGTAAAGGACTTGTCCAACCTTCTGAGTTCCCTACAACCATTTATAACAGCTGATAAATATAAACACATAATGAGAGAAAAACATTTAAAAATACAAGGCACCGCTAAGGAAAAAAACTATTTTGTTGTTGTTGTTTTGTTTTGTATTTGTGACAAAACTGAATGAGAGACAGAGAGGAAGACGAGAAAAGCAGCATCAAAAGGAAATGATAACTGGAATCTCCCCCAGGGAAAAAGTGTCTTACGGATCCATCCAAAAGAGTGAGGAACGGTTAGGAAGCATTGAAAAAAATGTTCACGCACGCACCAAAAAAACCCAGCACACAAGAGAACCCAGATATGAAGTGATGTACAGAATGCACCTGTCGAGCACAGATATTGAAAAGTTCTCAAGCACATAACAGAAGTGACAACTACAATATAGCTAAAGAGACAAAGATATACAAAGGGAGGAAAAACCATGCGTCTGCAAGTAAAAAAAAAAAAATCTTTAAAAAAGTTGCTTGAAGTTGTTACTGGAAGTTTGCTGGTTTGGACAAGGATAGACTAGGACTGATCAAGCATGCAGCTTCTCTGACTACTCAGGAAATTAGCAGAGTAGGGCAAAGGAGGGCACAAGCTGAAGGAGAAGAATTACTAGAAGGGAGTCAGCAATCTGAGCAAAAACAATTTGAAAGAAACAATTAGAACCTGGAACAGGTCCCAAATCAATAAATAGAGGTTACGGTAGGGCACAGAGTGTGATGGCCATGTAATGAAAACTAAATTCCAGATAATTCAGCATTGGGAACATAGACAGCCTTTTGGGATGCAAGATGATGACTGAAAGGATGTCCACAACCAACCCCACCAAAAGATGCAACGTGAACCTGTTCTCACGTTTCTGACATACCACAGGGTGCCAAGACCACCAAGAGAAGCAGAGGGTGCTCAGTGCTACCGCAAGGTATGCAGCATTTAACAAAATGGGGCTTTATGTGATTAAGGACTTCACGTCCTTGGTTCAGCTGTTCTATACAGGCCTGATCCGAAGCCCACTGGACTCAACAGAAAGACTCCTAGAGCTAAAGGTCAGGGTGTGCAGAAAATGTTTTCTCTCTTCAGTACAGATTATATCAAGTTGGTAGCCAATTTTTAGCGGTGCTGTGTGCCAGGCATTTTTTGCACTAGAAAATGGTATGGGGAGGACTTCCTGGTAAATACTCAGTGCATTGTAATGGGAATTGAATATACCATTCTCATTAGCATTAATGGAACCTAAGACTACACTTCAAGTGCACCAGTTCAGAGCTGAATAACTGCAATTTGGTAATGCATTTATAATTAAGTAACATCAACTCAATTTATAATCTTTAAGAATTCATTTTTCTTAATATTGAAAGAATCGGTAATTTAATGCGATAGGCTGCACAGAAGATTGCAATCCAGCGATAATTAATGCAAAAACTAAAAGCCTCCATAGCTGTGAATCAAATGATTATTCTATACACATTATAAACTTGTCTACAGTGGTGTGTAAGTCCTAAAAGGAGGGACATTACCATCACCAAAAAACCATCAGTACCCAACAGCACTGCCTCTTGGAGGCCTTTCCTTCTGCCAGGGTTCAAGGTGCTGGGCTTCTTTCCCAACCCTCTCACATGGCCTCCTTCCATGGGAAAGGGGGAATATACCTCCCAGTGCTGCAGGGAGCTGTACAAACTTGTGTGCTATACCTACCAGTACCAACTGTGATTTAATCCAAGACCTCCCAATCAAATGAAAGCCATCCCCTGGGGAAGGCAATGGCAGGATGTCAGCCAGTCAGTAGAAGGCCTCGGAAGGGGTTTTTGGGGTAGATTTCTGTTTCTCCCTGTAAATCAGGGAGAGAGAAAAAATTTCTGAGAACTGGTTCTTTACAACTGGCAAAAGGGAAGAATGAGTCTGTCTCATTCACAGATACAGGGGATCAAACCTTACCTCACTACAGTCAATGGGAAAACTTCCATTAACTTTGGTGGGGCAAGCATTTCACCCAGAGGATTTCGGTCGGGAAGCAGAAACTTGGACTTTATGGGACAGTTAATGAATGGGAACCTTGTTTTCAGCCCTCAGTTTGAACACCTGGGTATAAATTCTCCTCTAAAATCTCTTTAAATTCTAGGCTACAAGTTTCTATTTTTCTGAAAGACCTCAGCCACTGCAGTGAGTAGTTGAAGTCTTGCTCCTATCACACTTAATTCAGACTTTTCCTACGGCCAAGAGTGAACTCTAAGATATTATACAAGAAGCTGGAAGCAAACTGCCAGTGGCTTGGGAACTTTCTGAAGTCAGAAACGTCACTGTCACCACCAGATATGCCTTTCCCCGAGACCTGCTCCAAAAGAGTTAGCTGATCTCCCATCCAGTTAGCTGATAGCTATGTACGTGACAGCCCCAAAGAGCCATATGCTGTTTTGTTTTTATATCAAAATCATCATTGAAAGACATATTGCTTTCTTGAAGTAACAAGAATTTCCCTGCATCTGTGAGGAATAAGGTTGGATGCACATCCAAACCACATGGGGAGGTGAACAGCCCTAAATTCCCTATTTGTCCTTGAGCAACTTGTAGTGTGGACAACATACAAGGAAAATTTCCCCAAAGGCCCCAATTAAATTCACTACAACAGAGCATACCAGTACGCTTAACTCATTTTTCTCTGCCACAGATATTTCTACACTTTCCAAGGTCTGCTTGAAGGTTTAATGAATATTTTTTTAAATACAAGACACTTCAGCAAAGATCCTTGCTAAGCGAGAGTTGATCTATCAGCAAGTCAGCAGCACCCGTCATAACAGATGAGTACCCAGTTCCCTACTTTATTTTTTTTTTTCTTAAGTTTGTGTATTGATCTAAACATTGTACTCCATCTTCAGCCCCCTCTGAGGCATGAGATACGGTGATATCTCAGAGGCAAGAGTGATGCACAGACTGTGTTGCCAAAATAATGTCACTTGCACATTACTGAAAGGTTGATGCTCCTTCTCTAAATGAAGATGCAGGTCGAAAGGGGTCAATGTAAGCGGTTGTTGGGAACAGGTGGCCAGCCACCACACATTTCATTCACATTGTGACTATCCAGGAAGGAAGTCTGGAGTGCTCTGCTGCATTTAGACAGGAGGGGAAACACAAGCAATGCTGTGGAAGGAAGGTTTAGTGCCTCAAGGAAAAGAAAGCCCTGGCTTCCTGGTGCCCCAGCAGCGAGGTTGTAACCAGCACTGGTCCTGCATCAAGGAAGGTGTTGCTGGAGCTGCCGGTTTATGGAACTGGACCTCCGATACAAAGATCATTTGAAGGGAACTGAAAAGTGATATCGTCACCTAGTTTATGAAGCTTTACCTGTAAACTTACAAGTAAAAGGGAAGGATAAGGACCACATCCTCCTCTTCAGGTCAGCATTACTTCTTCACTGCTGCCTACATTTCATTTGATTCGCTTTTCAACTTTTCCATGAGTGTTTCTTTGATTTCCAAGGAAACTTTATTATAAAGAGATGCACACTGCAACTGGCTGTCAGAGAGCGAAAAGTGGAAGTCCTCAGATATTCACCACGGGGAGCCAGTGCTCTGCTTCCTAGCAGGGTCCTCCTCCTGCCTGTCCTAACAGAGAGACCAGGAACCCACCTGCTTTGACAGCCTGAGGAGGAGACCTAAGCAGGCTCCTTACTTGATGACTAGGGTAGTTTCACGTGTCTATCTGGGACCCATGATGGATGTTCATTTAAATGCATGATGGGATCTGATCCCCAATCCCACACATGCGCAGCAGGATGTATGGTTCTGAGATCAGGGATCAGATCCCAATTGCATCGCATTTGCCAGTGCTGGGGAGCCTGATCTCGGGCACTCTCTGCACCAGCTAGCTGAAAGCCAGATGCCTGACAATCAGCTCAAAGGAGGATCATGCGGGAGTCTGGAACCAGCCCCAGCAGGGTCCCTGCCAGGCTGACGATCAATGGATTGTCAGCTGGGTCCGGAACTGGCCCCAGAGCAGCCTTGGACCTGGCTGGTCAGAGCTGCTCAGTGCAGATTTTAAAGCCCCCAGCAAGGAGGCCAAAGACCCCCTCCACAGGGAGCCTGTTTCCCTGCACTGGTACCCTGGCCAGAGCTGCCTGGAGCAGGGTTTAAAGTCCCAGCGTAGGGGAGCAGAAGCTCCTGGTTGGGGGAAATAGAGGCATTCCCCTGCCAAGGACTTTAAACCCCGTGCCATGCAGCTCCGGCTGGTCTCTGTTTCCTCCATGCCAGGCTTCATGGCCAGAGCTGCCCAGCACAGGGTTTAACGTCACCAGTGTTGCTGGGGGGTGGGCAGCCTCTGCTTCCCCACACTGGGATGGCTGGCCAGTGCTGCTCCAGATAGGGTTAGCCGAAGGGTTCTTGTGCCCTGCAAACTGGGAGCCTCTGCTTTCCTCCAATGGGCAGACTGCCTGGCACAGGGTCTAAAGTCCCAGGCAAAGGAAGCTCTTTGGCTTCCCTCCAGCAGGACCGAAAAAATCAGCAGATTCTCAGCCACTGGCCACACATTAAAATTTAAAGCGCCATACAAACGAGCCATAAAAATATTCTACATTATTTGCAGAACATTTTTATGGCTCCTTCCTCATTTTATAGCTCCTTAAATTGGGTGCATGTGTAGCACCCTTCCTCATTATGCCACAATTAACATGTTGAGCACAACATAAACGTCATGTGTAGAGGGGGTCTAAATTACATCAAGAAGGTAACTTATGACTAGTTGGGTCAGCTCAGAAACTCCACAGGCTGTTTTGGCAGATGTAAAAATGAGGTCACATTTTTACATGTGTAACAAGGGCAGCAATGTCTTACTCTTCCACACGTGGGCCTTTCAGTCTTTATTGACCAAATATTAGATGTGGTGTCAGCAATCCAAAAATGACATGCTATGTTATTCAGTGCTATACTATGTTGAAACAACTATACAGACCTACAGATAAATATTATGAGAATTACATATAATCTTGCATGAGAAAAAAAAAAACAGAAACAAACATTAAAGTAATAGGCACTAAACAGTCTATTTAAAGTTTAATTTTTTTCTTTTTACATGTTTATGTTGTTTTCAGTTTCTTACAACTGACTTAAATAAATTCAGCCTAAAATCTATAATGCCTTTATTAAAACTACCGTACATAATGGCAACCACTTTAAATGTAGTTACAGCTGTTCTCTACATTACTGTAGAATGAAGTGTGAGAAAATAAAGAGTAGTCTGAGCTTTCAGAGGAAAATGGAATTTAATAACCTTATGCAAATCATGCGTAATCTAATTGGTAGGAAGAATATTTAGGAGAAGCTCCATACAAACTTTAAGAGTGATTCCATTTGAATAGTTCTGATTTATTTGGATGATGCACCATAGTACTGACAAAATACTTTCAATCCCACTATAGGGTACAGTGAACAATAAGCAGCTCTCTCAAATGTTCTCCCCCAGTACCAGTTGGATATCTTGCTCTTTTATACAATATACACACACACACAGCATTACACTTAACAGAAGGAAAAAGCTCCGATGCAAAACACAAGACTGGAAGAGGCTTCCAGGTACTGCCCTGTTATGACATGCAAACCCATCCTGCAATGGGCAGGCTTTTAGGAGAACAGCGATAAGGGAAAGCAAAATAATCAGGAATGTTACGAGAAGCAAAAACCGGGTAAGTTTACAGATGTATTTTACCTTTCCTAGAATGAAACCCAATCACTCAAAACAGAAGATGGGAGTTCTCAAGCACTCAAGAAAATCTTGGCAAAGCAGAACAGTAAAACTTCTATTACTCAACCAGCCAATGATACTTAAAAGTTATTTTAGATATATCTTGGTCAGAGCAGAAGCAAGTTGTCTGCTGAAGATAAAGGAAAATAATCGGTACAGTGACTCTGGGGAGGGTCTGAATGATTGAGGGTTTATGAAACTTTTAAGACAAGACGACATTGAGCTGTTTCACTACTTCCCCCCCGCCTTTTCCTTTGAATTACTGGAGCTGCCAGCATTTGATGGTTTAGTTTAAATTTG
Organism: Gavialis gangeticus; assembly: GCF_001723915.1. Taxonomy (NCBI): domain Eukaryota; kingdom Metazoa; phylum Chordata; order Crocodylia; family Gavialidae; genus Gavialis; species Gavialis gangeticus. The sequence continues at coordinate 17,234,199 of NW_017728997.1, read as the reverse complement.
CTTGGCAATACATTTGTGTTACTGCCAAGATATATGTTGTATGCGAGTCTCTTCTCTTTCTTTCAAGCCTGGTTTACCAGGTGGCAGGTAAAGCACTTTATCTATTTTTCTTGTTCCAGAAGCTTTTCTTTTTAGATTATTTAGTGGCACAAAGGATTTATCTCCTTCCTCTCCACTTCCTGCAAACTAACCATGAACCATCTGAAATTTTAGCTTTTGCTATTGATGTTCTTCAATAATTGTGTGATTTCTTTTAGGGAAAAAAATATAATTAGCTAATGCCTACATTATATTTTTCTAAGGCCCCTGGCAGACATTCTGGTAAAGGCCCCAAGGGATCTGATGCACTATCCCAAAAACTGCTTCCTGCCGCGCCACAAGTGCATGGCAGGAGGTGTGACTGTGGGATCGGGGATTAGATCCCCATCTCACCCTATTGCCAGCGAAGGGGGAACCTGAAACCAGGATCCCCCTGCACCAGCAATTAGGAAGCCAGTCAGCTGATCCCTGTTCCCAGCTTCCCCGAGTGACCTGCACTCATAGGCTCCAGGGCACAGCAGAGCCCTCGACTCCAATGCACCCTGGAGGCTGGCAGCCCTGATCAGCCTGCCCCGCGTGCAGTTTAAGGCACAATGGGAACCAGCCACAAAGTTATTACACGCGTTTTATGCAGTACCTTTGTGGCTTACCCCTTGTTTTACCATGCCATTCATTGCATTAATGTATGGCCAGGTTACTTCTTAAGACATGATTAACTGGTTAAGTTAGCAGTATTAAAGGACCAGATTTGGGCATTTAAATTATGGATGAACACACATACAGTTTGTGTGTGTACAGCCACAAATAATCAGCCAACTGCAGCTAGGTCTGCTCTTGCTCTGATGCAATTCAGTGAAAAAACTGCCAAAAGCTTCAGTGGCATAGGACTGAGTCTTATGCAAAATATTAGGATCAGATAAGTGCTTTCCCACACTGACATCCCAACTACATGGCTATCTTTTCGTACACTAAAGTGGGAAGGAATATACACTAAAGTTTCATCCATAAGAGGTTGTCCCAGTCTATTATAGTTTCATTATGTAACAAAGCCACTTTGCTCCCTACCCCATCTGGTCCTTAGGTTCCCATGAGCAGATCCCACTGCCACCTGCACAATGAAGCTCTTGTAGACTGTGCATGGTTCACAACATTTTTTAAAGTTTCATTTTCATTCATATGTGAATGGAAATAAATTTCAAAAACCTAAAAGTTTTTCACAAAACAGAATTCTTGTTTTCCAGTCAGCCCTAGTACAAAATCCTGCTGGCTTGATGCTATTATAAGGGTGATGGGCAGCATGTATGCCTGTCTCCCTGGAAAATATAAAGACAGAGAAATGCTTTCATGATGGTACATATGGAGTTTCTTCAGGTTCTACCTGTCACCACGTTGTGAGAAAAACATTTTATCTGAAATCTTAAAATGTCTTGAAAGATAAGTCTCCAAGTTAAATTTCCAATTAGGAACCTACTCTAGAGGGCACTAAGTTCAGTACTGTCAGACCTATGCAGTAAATTACCAAATGATACATAAGGAGTTAGAAGAACATAATTCCCTTCAATGTGTTCATGAAAATAGATGTTCAGTTCCTATTGATGGTTTGAAAAATATTTGCCTTCTGTCTCTGTCTTCAATTCCAAGACAGCATCCCATTGATTTAACTGAGTCGTCCTTTATGGCTGAACTGCTTATCACCAGCCCAACTGCAAAGCCTGACACTTCATACTCATTATTCAGTTTTCACAAACTGTAATCCTATATGGACAACATAATATGTCAGGATTCGTCACGTGATATTCTTTATTTTGTCCTTTTGTGAATTGAGTAAAAAAAAAATACAGCAAAGAAGGTACTGCAATAAAGATAATATGCCTACCTCTTCACTTCAAGGATTTTTTCATTTATATTTCTTAGCCAAATCCATACTGCTATAACTTAATAATCAAAACTGTCTAATGCAACATATTAAGGATCAAGTCCTCTGGGGCAAGCAGACACTACAGAAGTACCCAAGTCAACAGAGCCAGTGCATACAGTAACACAGCTCTCACCATTCGCCCTAGAGCCAGGAGACCTCAAGAGCAAGGGCAGTCAAATAAAAGTACAAGGTGATAGCTCTGCAACACAGATGCTCCAAGCCCCAAATGGGAGAGGACTCCACTCTACATCATCCAAAGCCAACAGCTAAGCAAATCTGTTTAATGGAGTAGAGGCGACGTGAAATCATTTCAGAATTTCTTCATTCCCCATAATTAGAAAACATTGTAACAAATATGCCGTGTTTCTTGTGAGATTCTTTTTTGACAGCAAGGGAAATTTTGATACCCATTAACCAGTCTTGCAATGGCAGGCACTTATTATGTATTAGCTTATACTTATTATGTATTTGCTGTCAGTACAGTCAGACCCATGGGGACTCCTGCATGGGCATAGGCCC
>NW_017728997.1:17225141-17226723 GCF_001723915.1 Gavialis gangeticus | reverse complement strand
TTTTTTTTTTTTTTTTTTAACATTTGAATATTCTGTACTCAAGAAAAAGACGACCCTGAAGGGCCTGCCTGGCCTTATTCCTTTGTGTCAATACTGCTGCACTTCCAGTTAATAGCATGACTGTAATGAGAAGCCATTTGAATAATGGAGACTGAAGCAGAAGAAGTTATAAGGACACAATGCAGAAATTGCCATAGTTTATCAACATCACTGGCAACTATCTCTTCATTATTTCTTTAAGCAGGGTCAAAGTACTTAAAGTGATGCTGTAAATACTGACTAAAACAACACTGTTGTTTATTATTTATTTGGCACATGGTATTTGTAACAAACAAGATATGTTTCCTATGCATGGGTTATTAGGCACAAGAGCATAATTGATACTAACCCAATTTTCAGGCTCCAGTAACTTTTTCGTGCTGCTTATGCATGTAATTTTTTTTAAAACACAAGCAGGATGTTGCAAACAGAAAGCAAAAATAAATTCATTGAAAGTCGTACACCTGCTATCACTGGCCTGCCAGAGCAGTAGAGACCTATAGTAATACAATTATCTCACAGAACCTGAACGAGAAAAACGGCAATATACATTTCAACTGTCTCCTGACTTCAGAGAGGGTCCTTTTCAGAAGCAAAACAACTGAAATTGGCATCTTACTCCACTGTGTGTTTTGAAAGTTCAGTGCAATAGGTTTGCATTTCTGCTAAGCTGATTCAGTAAACAGAGCAGCCACATGAAAAAAAAAGAATATTAGTCTTGGATTTAGATAAAATACTCATTGTAAAAACAAACAACGTCCATATAAGTGACAGGACAGGCTCAAGTAAAAGAGACATTCAACAATCTTAAATATTTTCTGAATTACGCAAGGTTCATGATTGGGAAAAATAGGAAATCCCTGTTCAATTATTGAGCTAAGTCAAATCTCAAACTGTTACTTCCAGTGCAGAGTCGAAACCAGTTTAACTGATCAGAAACTGGTTTAAACCTGTAACAGAAAAATTCAGTGTACATAAACCAGTTTCATAATGGCGGAAACTGGTTTAAGATAAACTTGATTGAAGGTACTATCAGACTTAACTGATTTAGGCCAAACCAGTTATGAAACTTCTGATTTAACTTCGGTTCAAGTTAAATCAGATTTCCCCAGCATCCCACCATGCTTTGCAGTCCTGGGCTGGGCTGTGCTGTGTGTTCCAGACAGCAGGGCTGGCCTTGCCTCTCTGCTCCCTAGCCAGAGCAGTGAACCCTGGCTTACTCGCCCCCTCTAGGCAAACCCCGGCTTGGGTCTGGGGCCAGGGAGGGGGGTTAAACTCACCTTCTCCCAAGTACAGAGCTGCCCTGCTTTGCTAAACTTAGTGCTGGCTGCAACAGTGGACTACAAATCCCAGAGGCATGCTGAAGCAGGAATAGGAAGTGACAAGTAGCCCTGAGAGTCCTGCTGCTGAGACTGTGGACTGCAAATCCCAGAAACCTTGGGGGCAGCAGGAAATGTAAGCAAACACGCCTCTCGGGCATTCTTGAATTTCATTTCCATTTGACAGTTTTTCAGAGAAAGAACTATTCTTGTTCAAGTTTTTA
>NW_017728997.1:17208206-17225130 GCF_001723915.1 Gavialis gangeticus | reverse complement strand
CCACCCCACCATCTCCTCCGCCCAGGCAGAGCACGGGCTAGGGCCTGGCCCCGTCCCCTCTGCTCCAGCAAGGAGAGAGGAAAAGCTGTGGAGGGTGTCTCTTCCCTCCCTTTTGGCACTGGCTAGCAGGCATGCTTTAACGCCCCTTGGCTTCTGGACCGAGCCACTGCAGGCATATGGGTGCACTTCCTGAATCAAAAGTGAATCTGTGTTCATTTGCTTATTGGCTCAATCTCTGTGGCTTAGACTAACTTGCAAAGACTAAATCACTTCAGCCTTGGGCTTTTGGACAGTCTGTACCTAGCCACAAGGTCAGGTAGCATGCGAGTGAAATTTACTTACATTATATCAGAAGGGTCAAAAAACCTGAATGGTTGGTTGGAAAACAAATAGCAGATAAGCTAAAAATTCACTGTTAGCTTCTTAACATAGATCTCTACAGAGAAACCCCAAGCCGTTTTGTTAACTGAAATCTACAACTTCACACCTTTGTCTTCTGACATCATGGAGAAGGTAATTAGACAACCAGTCACAAATCTTTTTGCAGCAACCCTGTAACAAAGTACAAGTGACAAGGAAAGCTACAGAGGCGGTTCACAATGGGTCAAATAAAAAAGCCAACTCTGGCCCAAATTTGGTTCAAATTCTGGAGACAGAAACAAGCCCCTTCCCTGCAGGTATTCACCTCAAAGCGCAACTGATGCTTCTGCTTCAGTATTCTGAATGTACATTTTTAAAGAGAGATTCACCAAGAGAAGTTGAACAAATATGCATCAAATAATAAAAAGGAAATACCATTAAGGTACTTTAAATTTATATGAAAAGACAAACACATTTGTTCTCAGGGGCTTATAAATGGAAAGATACCTTGGATTTTGTTCTCTACCACTCCAACGCAGTTCCAAAACTGCAGTGCCAAGCCACCACTGCAAAACTGGTCACAAAAACCCTACTCTTGCATAGTTAGAGGTCCCTGAATAGTCTCTAGCTGACTGATCTGTACCATCAGCAACATGTTTTGCTTTTAAACAATTATTTACTCATCGGCACTTTTAAAAAACCCCTATACATCAAAATACAATAAAAGAGAGCAACAATGAAAACAAAATATGCCTATTCAAAACAAGTTCACATATAATTATATTATTAATAAATCTATCATGCATGGAATTGAAACAACTGTCTGAGATGAATTATTTTTATATCCTGCACCAAATGCACAGATTTTCAACTCTGCTGACATTTGAATACATTAGCAAATAAAGTTATTCTAAAAGAAAAGCAGCAGGGAGATCTGAAAGTTTATTTTATACAAATTTATCCAAAAAACAACACAAAAACTCATGAGTGCAGTGTCACACGAATCGCTCATTTTGTCACTTAACTCCCAGTTCTGCTAACACATATGCACATGCTTAACTCTGGATATGTGAGTAATTCCACTGGGCTCAATGTGTTTACAGGATTGGGATTTGACCATATTTTACCATTCTTAACCCCTTTGTCCTTGCCAATGCAAATTACTCACCCTCCTTTTCAACTGCCTGAAATTTAAGATTAAATTTTAAGTCAGTTAAAAAAAAAATATCTCTTAAGAAAAGTGAGGGAAAGAAAAATGTGTTGTCTTTGTTATGAGTTCTTGAAGTATAAGCTAAAAAGACAGTGTGGAAAGTAATAATGTGAGCTTTAAAAAGTCAGGAAAAATCAATTACTGTTTTTAATAAGCAGCAATAGTATTTTGTGCTTTGAAAAGAAAAATTATCCCAGGGCCAAAATAGGAGTTCAATATTACTATCCATTAATGAGTGCATTTACATATAATTTTCTAAAATTTATGTACAGAATAAACTCCAAATAAAATTTAATACCAAAAGGGTTTAACAAAAAAATAATTAAATTTTCCTTTGATCAAACTGAATTCTCATTGTACACTATCACAGGTAATTCATTCCATGCACAAGGAAGTTATAAAACTTACAATCCCATTTTTTTAAACACAGATGTGGTGATTAGATAACATTTCATACAGAGAAAAAGGATTTGCCTTACACCTCCAGATAGCTGGGAATTAGAAAGTTTGGGAAAGTTATGTCTTTGCTTCAGAGTGACAACTTCAGTGATCAGGGAGAAGGCACGCTTTTCTACATAAACTGCTGTTTCTCAGAGGAAAAAGAAACACCAGAAGTGACATCTTGCTGTCTGCAATATCCACAAAGCCAGTTGCTCATTTCAAGTCAGCATGAGACAGTATCCTCTCAAGAGACTACCAGCCCTCACTGCTGTCAGGTAAAAAGCTATCCACTACCATATTGCATTGTATAGCAACTCAAATGTAAAGGGAAATTCTCCTAATTCACGTGTATCCACTTGTCTCCATTTTTTATTTCCAAAAAGGATGCAAAAATAATCTACTTTTTAATCTCTGGAGTTGCATTTCCATGTTGGAAGGCTTGTTCCTAAAAATAAATTCAGAAATACCTGTTGCTGCATCAGGGAATATTATTCAACATAATATTCTACCATATCAAGTGTACCATACCCCTGCAAACTGTACATGGCTGTAGGCGCCAGGCTCAGCCTGGGAATGCCGGCAAAGAGGTTCCCCTCCTGCACTGAAATTCAAAGCACTTGGCATTTGCACGCATCCAAATGCCCCATGTCTTGCCTAAGTGCTTCCAGGCCAAGGCCCAGAGCCTCACACTGCACCAACACTGACCTCAACCTGAAAAAGAGAAAGCTCCTGACCAACACTCCTTTGCCACATGAATGCTTGCCTCTCGTTTTTGGCCATCAGCATATCTTGGAACAGAATTAAGTATAATTAAGCAGTTTGTGTGATGACCAACAGAAAATGCTGCTACCAAGTCCAAGAAAGCAGCTGCACCCCTTCCTCCCCACGTTGGTGGCGAGTGGAAGTGGTAAGATGAAAGCCAGCTGAAGCCTTGGGCGCAGGCTAAGAGTTTCAGTTCAGGACAGATTAAAAGGTTGCACCTACATGTCAACTCAACGGGAGAGTTATGGAAGAACATACTTCCGTTTTGACACGGAGCCTGAAGATAAGACTCTTTCAAACAAGCTCCTCTGTCAACTTAAATTCTCAAAAGAATTAATTCAGCCAATATTATAAAATATAAGCTCAGTAAAACTGGATTCTTGGTTTATGCTAAATCGGTGACTCAGGTGTGAAACTAGACCATTGATCCTCAGAGAACCTAAGGGCAGAGAAGCCGCATGGGAACTGCTACATTTTTAGAGGAGGGAAAACAAGGGTTTTATATTTCTGCTTTCTGTTTCAACATCTCCACTTGTATCCTGTTGGAAGCACTTTTCTGTCACTCAGAATCTGTCAAACTTTCAATATGTTTCTCAATTTAAGCAAAGGAAAAGGCATTAAAGTTTACAGTTGATAAAAAAACACTCCAGAAGAACATCCTAAATGAGAATAATTCTTTAAATTGATCATATAAAGGCAAGACATAACAGCTGTCATTAACTGGGCTACTTGTTTTGCAGTAAGGAAGTTATAAAATTGGCACTGGGCTAAACTTAATATGAAGAGAGAGTTTTATAACTTTTTATATACAAATCCTTATTGACATTTAAGTAACTCAGAAACACAGCAAAGAACTTTTTTGTCCATCTTAAATATATTATTTCATCAATCTTCTGTGCAAGTATTACCATTACAGGTGGCATTAAACTATAAAGCTGTTGTTTCATCTCATTTCATAAGGTAAAAGTTCATTAAAGCATAGGGGGAATATAATTTTCTTACTTTTTCATACCAAGATAAATTATTTTACTGAAAACATTCAAAATGCTCTTTCTGGGAAAATCATTAGCTTCATAGTGAAACCACTTTGCAATTGTTTCTGCTGCTAAGAGCATGAAGAAGCCCCAATCAAACCATTCCTTGAGGATTTACCCAAGGGTACTAGCCACTCTCTCACACAGAGGTCTCTTTTCCTCTTCTATTTCCAATAGTTTTAAGCTGGCACACTTAGCAGCATGTCTTTGTAGAGTATGGACCAATTGTCAACCAATAGATAAAAACAGAAGACAACTGCTGTAGCCCCAAATAATTAAGCACAGTCTCAAACTTGAAAAATCTTTACAAGAGCATTAGATTATCGACAACACAGGTAAAATTAACACTGACAATTAGAAAAGTATTTGACACAGTCTAAAACCCATTTCATCCTGTGTTAAATAGGTTTGCCAAACTTCACTGTGCCGATAGCTTAACATCGGAGACAACACTCTGCCGAGACACAGGTTCAAAACCCACCTGTAAGCATAGGACTTTAACCTGTTCCCATCTGATGGTTAGGAAGGCCCCATTCTTGCAAACAGCAGTTTGTTCAGCATTACAAAGAGAATAATCCCATGTGATCCAGTGCTGTGCGGAGCCAGTAATATCTGGAGTAGGCCAGCGAGACCTGCTATAACAGTAACCAAGGCTTATTAATACCTTATCCCTTTAGAGGCATGAAACATCCTCTTACCAATACAGAATTACTCATACATATAAAGTTAAGCATTCACATGAGTCTTCACAGAATAGGGCTTTAGTTTTTTTCCCCCGTTTGAAGGCTATTGTTAAATAGATCTTCCTACTGGCTGCTAGATTCTTACACCCCTGGGTATAAATATAGTCAAAAGTCATATGCTTCTCACCGCATAATTTACACTGTACACATAACACTACCTACTCCTTAGATAGCTATTTTCACTTGTAGTGCTCAGAGCACTTGACAAAACAAGATTTTAATGTATGTTGCGATGCAAATATTGAAGCTAAACCAGAGCCTAACCAATGGCCAAACGCCAAGAGAAAAGAAACCCTTCTTGCTGTGACGTGGTATTTCTTCTGTGTGCACAGGGAGGAACGTGCTCTGGGGTGACACATTACGATTGTCCCAGCCCTTTCCAACATGACAAAACACAGGCTACATAAAATTCCCAAGGTCTGCCAATAATATGAATTCTGTCCTTCTTGTTACTTATAAATTATCCCTTCAACCTGCCATTTGAGTAGTTGATCCTTCTCAGCAACCTCACATTGCCCAGAAATTACAGAAAATAGTCTTCTCTTGCCCTTCATTTCTAATCTATACAAAACTCAAGATCTCTTCTACTTTATTAAATGACCTGGATTTTTTTTCTGTTGAACACATTTTTACATTTTATAATATTTTTTGTAAAAACATTTAATAAATTGCTAGATGACAGCAGAATGAATGTATTAAATAAAACATACCTATCCATGTGAAGATGTGTAGGAAGAAACGTCTGTGTTATGAGGACTCTCCAGGCACATGATAACAAAACAAGGTCAACTGGAGTAAGGAGAAACCCGGGGAGAAAACAATCCTTAGGATCTTTTACCATGTGCTCGCTCAACACTGAGAGTTGGGTGCTCAGGTAAAATACATTATTATCTTGCATTAGGAAACCTTGTCTATCAGGACAAAGGGGTTAATACCAGCTAGGTAAAGTACACGGTAAAACTCTGGAGGTTCATACAACAAATTGCCAAGTGGTAAAAAAAAAAAAAATCATAAAATTATACCTACAAAGAAGAGACTGAGGCCCCTGACAGATGTTAAACAGAACGGCGTCATGGGATCTGATGCAGGATCCCAACAACTGTGCTTCCCGCCATGCCACATGTCACACTTTTCATTGACTGAATGTGTGGCCAGGTCACTACTTAAGATCTGATTAACCAGTTAATCATGCCTTAAGTGCAAAGTCAGTTCGGAGGGCCCAAGTCATGCAGAAGGATGAAATAAAAAATAGTGGGATCTGCCCATGACGACCATGCTCTCAGCTGAACAACTGCGTCTAAAATGACTGTTCCACGGACACCATTCTACATCAACAGATACTGCAACAGCTATTCATAAGCCACGTAGAGGAAACACTGTAATTGAAATACCAGCTCTGTCAAAGATTTCAAGATAAATGCTGAGCATATTTCATGTGTTCAGTTTTAGGAGTTCTTGGTACTTTATATTCACACACACACACACACACACACACACACTACATTCAGAGATGAAGGCTAACACCACAGTGGTAGGAAACATTTACACTAGTAGGTCAGCAAAGAAGTGAAGTCATATAGCAGCTAGATAATAAACAATACTGGAATAAGTAGGACCAACAATGAGCCAGTGAATCCCAGAGAATACGTGCAAGGACTCTAAGTTCCCTCAAAAATTGCTGAAAGTCACTCCAAAGCTCAAAATTTGCATCAAAGATTTTCCAAAGATGACAAGTAGCCCAGACATTTGGCATAATTTTATACCAGCTTGGTGGATGAACTGCATTTACACCGAACTTATAGTGTATTCCTACCTGCATTCTACCATATTCATGCAATAAGAATGAATGAATTTCAGTGCTCATGACCAATGTTGGCTAGAGCCATAGACAGAGTGGGCATATACCGTTTACAACTTTTCCCAGACACTACTAGAACATTCTTGAGTTGAGACAGCCAGCAATGACACATTATTAGACATGTTTGTGAATTGGTTAAATTACTGATAGTGAAGTCATTATGTGAATTGTAATTAAATAGACATTCGGCAAATTTGAATTTTATCTCCTAACTACAGCTGGCAAATGTCATAAACCAAAGCATTCCAAAACCTCACTTCAAAGCTCGAAGATGCATAAAACATTAAGAACATAACATCCACTGACTAGTAAAGAAATCATCAGCAAAAAAGATCTGACGCTCTGTGGCAAATTCTGTTCTCAGTTACAACAGTTTACAAATGTGCATCATAAGAACGTAAGATGATCAGACCAATGGTCTATGTAGCCCAATATCCTGTCTCTGACAGTGGTAGAAATGGATGCGAGAGAGAGAGAGAGAGAGAGAGAGCGCGCGCATTGAACCAGATCTCTAGAGTGATCTATCTCCTAGCCAAAATCCTGCTTGGTATCCACCATCATAGCTTTAGAGGTGCCAGAGGAAACATCTCCAACTATTCTCTTCATATAGGCCTGGTTCATGATATTGAGTCTAATTTTTAAAAGGCCCTAAATGAAGTAGAAGCCGGAGTTTTATTTTTAAAAATGATGTAAACACTCCATACTCCTTGTAATGAATCAAAGCGTGCACAAGCACAGCACTAAATATGTTGGTTACGTCAGACTCCTCTTCACATGGATATGTTGTCATCAAGATAGGTTTCTCTTAGATAACTACAGATAGTTTTCCTTAAAAGCAAGAAAACCGTCATCAAACCTAAAAACCTCATTAAACCTTTGCCTGCCCTTATCCTCAGACCAACACAGCCACTGCCTAGATCCCTAAAATATGGAAGATATCACATTTTGCCATTTGAAATGGAAACTTCACAATGTGAAGAAGAAGGAAAAAGCCAATTTCAACAATCAGGACTAATTTTTAACATCAATTTTATGCCACCATCCCATTATGTCCTGCTCTATACCAGAGTGGCTTCCTCATGTCACAGAATAGTTTTGTGCACTGAACCATAGAAAAGAGGGGCTGAAAGGGAACTCCTGAGACAATCTAGTTCAACCCCCTCCCCAAGGCAGGATTAACCCTATCCAAACCATAAATCCTTGTCTAACCTATAATGAAAACTACCCAGTCAACCCTATCATACAACAGCAAGATATAATACCTGAACCTGCAACAGGTAAAGCAGGGGGGCTAGCACAGCAGGACGTTGCTCAAGAGATCCATAGGAAGGCCATGCTCCTCGCCCCCCCCCAGCTACATAGGAAAGCAAATGACCCGAAAGTCCATACCAGTCTGACCATGGGGTAATATTCCTTCCCGCCCCCAAATGTGGTGATTGGGCTAAACTGGGGGAGATCCTCTAGCTGGGAACTTCCCGGTTTGATTCCCATCAGCAGTGTGGGCACGCCCGGCAAAATCCTCAACGTTGGCTGCAGCCAACACCCAATGCTTCCGAGGAAGGCACTGCACAGCAAAAGCAACCCCTGACATATGTAGCTACCGAAGGGGAAACATTCCTTTCCCGGCACCCCGTAGAAACCAGCAAAGCCCAGAAACATGAGAAATACCCATGGCCTATTACAGGCATAGCTATTCCTAGATCATTCCCGACTAATGCTTGTCTTACCTCTTCTTTTAACTCCTCCAATGAAGGAAACGCAACAGTTTCCCAGGCAGTATACTGCACCACCTCACTGTTCTAACAGAGAACGTTTTCCTGCTATCCAAACTAAGCCTACTTTGCACAACTTCAAGCCACTGGTCCACTTAGCCTTGGGAAAGGCAATTTTAAAACTGGACACACTTTTTTTTTTTTGGCCTTCCCTTACTAGCAAACAGCACTACATAGCTATGTCTCTGCATGCTTTTCCCTGCTATGGAAGGAGGTTTTCTTCTTCTGCTGTTACACTAATTTTGCCTTTATTCTTTTAAATCAGTGTGTGCTGTTAGTGACTTCTGCAATGAGACGACTTCATCTCAGCTCTTCATTTTACAAACAGGTCTTTTTTGCTAAATCTAGATACTAGATTTTCACATTGTTTGAGCTACTCTGACTCATCTACACACCAATTACACATGCAATACACTAGTGTGCAAAGGGACTTGTATTAGTCTGACCTACCCTGGTGACAATAAACTACATCTGTACAGTGCACTCAACTACACCTGTGAGAAAAATCTCCAGTGTATAATAATATCACAGACTAAACATTCACTTATAAGTTACAATCTCGGATGGTAAAGACTACCAAAACAGAAGTTTGTTGGCTCACCAATATTATAAACATGCACCTGTGCCCTCTTTCAAGGCCTCTTGGAAGGTTTGCTTTGTGCAGACAGTTTCAAAAAGGCACGCTAAAATACATGGCAGCAAATTGGTGCCTGGGTGAGGTTTGACTGACAAAGAGCACACCCTTTTCTGATCACTGACACTGTCTTCATAAACAAAGAAGCAGACTCATATCATAGAGGAACTGAAGAGAACATTTTAGGGTCAAAGCATGGCATTAAACTGCCTTACAGGCTGCTCATGCTAAGGGGTTTGAGGCTGCCAAAGCTGCTGCCTCTACATCCCTCTGCTGTTTGTAACACTGACAACTCAACCACCAGGTCAAAAGACACCTCTTGAATGCACAAATGCTAATGTGAAAAAATTCTATCCCTGCATTCAAGCTACCAAAACACTGCTGCACGGGTCTGCTGAACAAGCTTTTAAAAACTAATTTGGCTGAAGATTATTTCTCAGATTCTGTATCAAGGCCTTTCTTTGCCATTGCTATAGCAAACATATTTGTACAAAGACGAAGGATGGAAAGGAAATTCAAGAGCCCTTATATTAAAGCAATCTTTTTTGGTGCCTAACGTACTGCAGTACAACGAATGAATGTGTAATATCACTGACTGTCCACATAAATCAAATGTGAAACCATCTTTCTTCTCTGCCCTGTGAGTGCTGATGATACACCTTGGACCTTCCTAGACTCTAGCTGTTATTACAGGCCCAGCCTGTCAGTCGAGATTTCAGCTATGATTTAAATAGCATTTAAAACATAGGCAGAGATCTATGCTTCATTTAGGCAGACACTATAAGCACTACCTATGCTCTTCTAGTCCATCATTGCAATTGCAACCCACTTCATTCTTTAGCTAAGTACAGACCTGTTTTTCTATCAAAGAAGTCATACAAAAAAACCCAAACAAGAGCACTAAGTAGAGAGGTGCCACTCCTATGAAGCTACCTTTCTCTACAAACTGGCAGCACCACTATTCCTCAAGCATTTTGTTTCGTTTTATAGAAACTCCAGTAAAAGGATTTCCTAACAGTTGTAATACACAGCCCCATGTAAAGCTCATCAGGGTAGTCGATTGTAAAACAGTCTCACTGAAGTCAAAAGTAAGGCCTTACTCAGTACAGTATCGAAGAGTAAAGCATTACCCCACATCAGCCAGGAAATGACAGTATTCAAATATAAGTGAACATAACTAAGATTGTGCCAATACTACAAGCTCAAATACCCTGATGAAGGCAGGCATGGGATTCCTTTATGCTTTCCAGTTAATTCAGCAGAAATATCATTGGACAGCAGCTTCCACCATCTAGATCATTCGCTTGACTATCTTTTCACTTACAACATGTTTCTGAAGTTTTGGACAGGTTTCACCACTAGATTTCCTTTTGTCTATGTATAGGCACTTTTACCATTGACTCCATCCCTCAGGCAAGTGTCACATTATATACAGAAAAAAAAAAAATGAGGCTGACAAATAAAAGAAGTTTTTCCTTGTTAGTGTGCATTAATTTTACATCCACAAATCCACAGAAGCCATTTGACTCTTCCTCCAAAATCCAAGTGGCAGCAAGACCAAGTGTCAATCCACTTTTCTCTTAATTCTAGCCATTTTCTCCCCAGCCAAAAAAGAAGACTGCAAAACTCATCTATCAAATGCATTTATAAAAACCCCTAAGTTTAACAAAGGCAGCTGTATTATAGGCTGAGACTACAGTGACTCCCCAAATAAATATACCCTGAGGATGAGTGAGATACTTGAAGCTGAAGAGCACTAATGACTCAGTTTCTTCTCTTATTATGCTTTATTATTCGTATTGCCAAAGTGCCCAGAAACTAGACACCCACTATGCTAAGCAATGTACAAACATAAAACGAAGAGACAGCCCCTGCCCTAAGAGCCCAGAACCTATGTGAAGTGCTATTGTATAAATAATGTTAGACGTGTTATCCATTCTGGATGAAAAAGTAAAAATGGAGCTTCTAGGAAAATCAATATTGGGCTGGTGAACTTCTACCAGCCTCACACTTGCCTCAGGCAGAGAACAAGATGCGAGACAGAAGGGATGAGAATAAGAAAAGAGCACTGCTGGAAGGTTTAGCAGTCTCATTATTTCTGCAAATGACCAGTCCCTTGAACATGAGATTAACCCAGATGTTACAGATTTGTGGCATTTGAAGCGACAAAAGCCAGTTTAATTAAATTAGATGAGAATGGCACATCGCATGACTTTTTTGCTCAAAACATTATTGCTTGTTACATGACCTCGGCAGCAGCAACAATACTCCAAGAAAAGATCAGGTTGTGCCACAATTACGTGCCCTACATAGGTATTGTGTTATTGGTAACGAGCAATCAAAATGGGAAAGTTGTATGGCATTTCAACAAACCTTCATGCCCTACAACATTATTTTATTTAACTGCAAAAAATACCAGTTTTCAAATCAGGCATTTTGGTGCATAAAGTCAGGTGTTGCTAATTAGGAAAATGAGTAATGAATCATACATAACACATTCATCATTCATTAAACAAAACTACATTTAACTTGGATGTACTATATTGAGTTGTAGTATTGAAAAGAGGAATATAAAAGAATTCCATTTCAAAAAACTTCCAACATTTTTACAATATACTAATATTTTACATGATACAGCACCTTTCATCCCAGGATTTCAAATAATTTCACAAGTATTACCATACTCCCATCCTGGAAAGAGTTTAAGCAACTTGTCTATGGACATGCATTGAAAAAAGCTTTAGAGCCATGAACAGACTGCAGTTTCTTGACTGCCAAGCCACTGCTCTACATACGAGTTTTGCAAAGTTCTGCACAAGCAGGAAACATAAAGAGAAGCACACCTAAAAATACCTGACAGTGTCAAAAGCAATCAGGGCTCATAGACACAGGTGATATCTTTTATGAGACCAACAAGATTTTTGCAAATAAATTTCTTGTAAAAAAAATTCTTTAAAAAAAAAAAAAAGTTGCAAGTCTGAGCAGGCCCATGGAATAAATCAGGGTCTCCTGAGTCCCACCTAGATCATCCTTCCTGCCTAGATGCTAAGGGTTGAATGCTGACCTCTGCTGCCACACACACCAGAGAGCACAGAAGTAGAAGATCAGACTCAGAAGGACAAAGGAAGTGCTGGTTCTATTGGGACAGCCTTACTTTCTCCTACCCTACAAAATCCCTTTCCAGTACACTGTAGGGATTGAGCTTCAAAGGTGAGGGCTGTGTGACCAGTGGACTCGTACTCATTCTAGCACTGTCCTTCAACAGTCCGCAAGAACTGCCATTGCTAACGCAATGTCTCATCACAGCGCTGCAACCCCCTTTGCTTCAGAGAGGGTATTCAAAGTGAAGAGTCAATAGGGTGGCAATAGCAGCCAGGCTACTGAAGAAATCATCCTGCTATGGGCTAAGAGAAATGGGAAGAGACCAGAAAACAGTTTATGTGCCTTGTCTTCAATATACCTTGTGTGATCTGCAGGTTTGCAATCCATGGGACGTTTGATCCTGGATGGCCTGCACGTAAGCGAGCGACATTTCTGTGATAAAAACCACCGAGCAGCTCGTCAAATATCAACCAAAACCTCTCCTCCAGCAAATGAAGCAAAAAAAAATACAAGGCTGAAAAAGTCTAAAGGGAAAGATTGGAAGCACGGTTGTGAGAAACAGGACCTCTGTATAGTCTCAGATTCAAAGAACTGGAAACTCAGTGTGCTTCTAAGCATATTCGGGTAATGAGAGAGAGAACAAAGCAAACTTCCAAACTTATTCAGTTTTCAGTGTCACCTACACTAGATGGATTCTCTCTAAAACACGTAATATTTTATCCAAAGAAACTCTTATTGATAAAATAATACCTTTTATTAATGAGACCAAGGCCAATTTAACAGGAATTGATTTTTTTTATTAAAAGTGGTGACTACACAACAACGTAAATTATCTTCTGTCAAATAAATACTCTGACTGGTTTTTTTTACTGTTCTGTTCATCTAAACTAAAAAAATAGACTTTTTTCTACCTATAAACTGAAAACAATTAATGACTTACCAGTAAGTTTTAATTTATCCTTTAAACTTTTCCTGCCCCACTCCATTCAGGGTCATTTATTTGAATTAAGAATCCCCTATTTAGATCTAGTTAAAGTTGGGGGGGTAGATTGGGTTGGGGTTTGTTTTTTTTTACTAATCCAAACTGAAATAAAACACTTAACACAAAATACATTTTTCATACAGACTTATGCCCAAATAATTAGTTGTGCAAATTAAAACTGATTTAGTAATTTTAGTTGCAACTCGTGCATAGAAAAGGTGTTAAATACTAAAGCCCACAATGATTCTCAAAGCACAAATTAATGATCCTGGAGGCGGTATCTAGTGGTTAAAGCACAGAGCTGCAAGTCAGGACATTTGGTTTCTATTTCCAGTTCTAATATAGACTTTCTGAGTGACTTGGGCAAGTCAATTAACCTCTCTGGATCTCTGTGAAACTGGGGTAATACCTATCTCGCAGTGAGGTTTAATTCATTAGTGTTTGTGAAATACTAGATCTTCAGGTGGAAGGCATGACAGAAGTGCACAGTAGACTAATATTTTCAAACACTATTTCTGATTTTTAAAGAAAACCAGCAGGAGGCAAGGATTTCTTTGGACGACATCTTTTATAAAAATCACTCTTCCTTCAGTAATACACGTTTTTAATTGCTTGCCTCCACTGAACGTTTCCTCAGTAACAGCCAATGCACAGATAGTCCTCTGAATTCAGAACTTATTTTGCTCTTGCAGGTCCAGATTTTCTCTTCACTGTGCCTGCAGGACATGAATTAAATTGCTCTACAGAATCCTCTCTCCAGCTGCAAATTCTGCAGCTCTCACTGATCGCTACGCATCTGGAAAAAACAGGTACTACCACTCCCTGATCTGAATTATTTCTAGTTGGCCACAAATACATGGAACAGAGAGCCAGAGTTTAAGCAGTGGTCATGAATAGCAGCCAAAAAGGTCTTTCTAAGCAGAAGACAGAAATTTAGGAGACACTATAACTGTTAGTGATTTAAAATAAAATTTTAAGAAAAATGGTATACTCCAATACTTTTACTCTCCCTTTTCCACTTAGGTTAAAAGATCTTATTTCACTTCTACATTCATCACTGTCTGGGTTTATTTTCTATTTTTTCCTACTCCCAATGAGTACTAGATGCTTATCCTCCTTACTGCGCAGCCTACATGCTGTTGCTGCATAACAGATTACATTTCAGCAACTCCACTGTTCCACTGAGCCTTTACCATCTCTAATGCTTTTGAGGTCTGGGGAGGGGCTCTATAATTCACTAAGTACACTCAAATATTTTTTTCCTAAAGAAAGTTGTTTAATATAAATATTGTATGTGGCTCATGTAGTACATTTTAAAAGGCTTCACATGATGCCAAGTATTTTAATGGGAGGTGGTTTTCAATAAAGGAAAACACATTTAGCATGATGTTATTTTAATGGGAACAGATCTGGTCCTAGACTTTCCTGGGGGATTCCATGGGAACTTGTTATCAATTCAATCTGTTAGAATCACAGAATAATAGAAAACAAGGGTCAGAAAGGACCTCACGAGGGCACACCTAGTCCAACCCCTGCTCCAAGCAGGACCAGCCCCAACTACATCATCCCAGCCAAGCTTTTGTCAAGCTGGATCTTAAAAACCTCCAAGGATGGAGACTTCACCACCTCTCTGGGTAGCCTGTTCCAGTGCTTTACTACCCTCCTTGTAAGAGTTTTTTCCTAATCTCCACCCTCAACTTCCCTTGCTGCAACTTAAGCCCATTGCTCCTTGTCCTGTCATCTGCCCCCACTGAGAACAACCCAGCTCCATCCTCTTTGCAACACCCTGCAGGGAGCTGAAGTCTTCTCAGTCTTCCCTCATCAGTCATCTCTTCTGCAGACTAAATCAGCCCAGTTGCCTCAGCCTCTCCTCAAGTCATGTGCCCCTGCCCTAGTTAACAAATGCCAACTAGACATCGAGCCATTCACTACTACCCTCTGAGCCTGATGATCCAGCCAGTTTTCTATCCACCTTGCAGTCCATTTATCCAACCCAGACTTCCTTAGCTCTCTTGCAAGAATGTTGTGGGAGACGGTATGAAAACCCTAGCTAAAGGCATGGTATATCATGTCCACTGCTCTCCCAGTATCCAACAAGCCAGTCATCTCAAGATAGAAGGCAATTAGTTGGTCAGACATGACCTGCCCTCGCTGAATCTATGCTGGTTGTTCCTGATCACTTTCTTCTTCCTCCAAGTGCTTAGAAATTGATTCCTTGAGGAACTGCTCCATGATTTTTCCAGGGACTGAAGTGCAATTGACCAGTCTGTAGTTCCCCAGATCCTCCTCCTCCTCTTTCTCCACTATGGGCACTATATTTGTCCGTTTCCAATGATCCAGGACCTCCTTGATCACGTGTTTTCAAAGATAATGGCCATCAGCTCTGCAAGTACACTGGCCAACTCCCTCAGCATCCTTGGGTGCGTTGTGTCTGGCCCCATGGACTTGTACATGTCCAGATTTTCTAAATATTCCCTAACTTGTTCTTTTGCCATTGTTGGCTGCTCACTTCCTCCCCAAATTGTGCTTCCAGGTGCAGTCGTCTGGGAGCTGACCTTGCCTGTGAAGGCTGATGTGAAAAAAGTATTGAGTACTTCAGCCTTTCCTGCACCATCTGTCACTAGTTGCCCCCCTCTTCCCCCATTCCCAAAGGGATCCCCACTTTCCCTGATCTTCCTCTTGTTGCTAACATACTTGTAGAAACCCTTCATGTCCCTTGCTAGCTGCCACTCCAATTGTGCTTTGGCCTTCCCAACTTCATCCCTGCATGCCCGAGCAATATTCTTATACTCCTCCATAGTCATTTGTCCAAGTTTCCACTTTTTAAGTTTCCTTTTTCTGTGTTTTAGCTCACTGAAGAGTTCCCTGCAAAGCCAAGCTGGGCTTCTGCCATACTTGCTAGTCTTCCTGCACATCGGGATGGCTCGCTCCTGCACCCTCAGTAAGGTTTCTTTAACGTACGACCAGCTCTCCAGGACTCCTCTCCCCCTCAGACTGGCTTCCCAGGGGCTCCTGCTCGTCAGTTCCCTGAGTGAGTCAAAATCTCCTTTTCTGAAGTCCAGGGTCCTCACTCTGCTGCTCTCCATCCTTCCTTTCCTCAGGATCCTGAACTGTTAATAAAGTCTGTTAACAAAGCCTTCAATTGCAATCAACCTTTAATACCATCTATGATGATATTTTAAATAGTTTCAAAGGTTATACAAATACAGATTAATTTGACTGAAGCCACAGGTCAACAATGAAGGAAGGAAAAGAAACAGAATAAAATGTAAAACTCCTGTATAACATCTCAATAGCAGCATTAGTTAACGTAAATCTTTCAGAAAAGATTTACAAAGGATAAGTATGTTTAGAGCTATTACATTTATGAAATAACTGTTACACATTACCTACTTGTTGTGGGCTCCAGAAGTTCAAATACTTCACTTATCCATCTCTTAGTTATCACACATCTATTCTGTTTCCATTCACACCCTCTAAGAAGATGACATTGAGATACTTTTTTCCTGATCAGGAAAAAAGTATCTCAATCCAGGATATTAGAGCTGCTCTTCATGGCAGATGCTACAGGCATCAGAAGTGATGTGAAGGAGAGTGGTGGTGGACGGGTCATTTTCGACCTGGAGGGATGTAGGCAGTGGGGTCCCCCAGGGCATGGTCCTCAGGCCCGCACTGTTCAACATCTTCATCAGTGACTTGGACAAGGTGGTAAATAGCACCCTGTTCAAATTTGCTGATGACACTAAGATATGGGGGGATGTGGGCACACTAGAAGGGAGGAATAGGCTCTAATCAGCCCTAGACAGGTTACAGGGGTGGGCGGATGAGAACAGGATGGGATTCAACACTGACAAACGCAAGTTGCTGCACCTGGGGAGGAAGAGCCAGCACCATACCTACAGGCTGGGGAACTCCCTTCTCGTCAGGGCAGAGGCAGAAAAGGATCTTGGAGTCATCGTTGATGCCAAGATGAACATGGGCTGGCAGTGTGGGGACGCGGTCAGGAAGGCCAGCCGTACCTTGTCA
>NW_017728997.1:17187765-17203206 GCF_001723915.1 Gavialis gangeticus | reverse complement strand
GAGTCCCTATTCCCCCAAGCACTGCCAGGAGTGACCAGGAGTAACAGTCACATGCTGGTAGAGGATAAATTCAGATTAGACATCAGGAGGTGCGACTTCACTGTCAGGGCGACTAGGATCTGGGACCAACTTCCAAGTGAAGTGGTGCTGGCTCCTACCCTGGGGGTCTTTAAGAGGAGGCTGGATGAACACCTTGCTGGGGTCGTTTGACCCCAGTACTCTTTCCTGCCATGGCAGGGGGTCGGACTTGATGATCTGCTCAGGTCCCTTCCAACCCTACTAACTATGAAACCGTGAGAGGTGACTTGATATGCTTTCCTCATAACTGTTTTTTAATGCTGAAGTGATAACCACATTGGAAATATGATTATGATGGACTCTGTTCCTATAACTGAGCTTATTTCCCTTCCCAGCCTGTTCATGAAATGCAAATGAACCTCCACAAATTACCTACCCTGCATTCGGCCTTTGGCTTGGGGTGACAGCTCTGACACTCAGTAGCATTGCTCTCCAGGCTTCATTCCTCCTTTTGCTAAAGGATGCACCTCAACTGGTATTCTCTACGGACTGCTCCTCCTGTCCTCATGGCAAAGTAATAACGCTTTGAATCAGATGCTCTCTTCATAAAAGCCATGCCTGGGAACCCTTGAGGACAGTGCTTGGCCCAAAGACAGCAGGGTGCAGAGCCTCCAAGGCCACTGGGAAGGATTAACAAAATAACTTGCAAAGAAGAGGCCACTACAGCCCTCAGACATAAAAGAGAAGTCTACGTATCTACTTGAAAACCCATCTATTACGTGGAATTTTATGGCCACAAATAAAATGAGAGAAAACAGCACACTTTTCATCTGGCTCATTTCATTCTATATATTACAATGTTTGAAGTTGTAGTCTGAAAATAATTAAGAAAACATATTAAGCAAAAAGTAAAACTGCAAAAAAATTGAATGGAAACCACTACATTACTACTTAAATTTCAGTCTCTGTCTTGATAACATGTATAGTACATTCGGCCCAAAAGGGAAAAACAGGGCACTTATCCAGGATTTTTAAAAGAGCACGTTTTTGTTTCCCATAATTGATAAATAATTCACCAGGTGTACTTACGTATAATAGCATCAACATTTACATTCTTCTGTTAATGACCTTAGTTTAGAAAGAAGCAATGGTTAAATCTGCTGTGAGCTACACAATTTCCACAACCCTAATGGAAGGGGTTAGATTAAACTTTACTGTATTATAGTATATGCGTCATTCTATGCTCTACTAATCTGCAGCCCCTTCAAAACCTCACAGCCATCCACATTTCTGAATAAACAATCTCCCTAATGTCACAAAGGCTAGGACACATTGAGATAAGAGTATCGATCTCAAAATGTACCTGACACCTTTTTAATTTCCCAAAGTCTTGCACATGCACCTCTCCTACATGATTATGTAAGCATCTCAGAACTCAAGGAAATTAGGCTTTACAGCCAACAAAAGCTCTCTTACAAAAATTAGCTTCTTGCATTGGTGACAAACATTCTTGCAGCTTGGAAGACAAGTGATTGCTTGTACAGCATAGGCTCAATAAGCACATCTTTGCATGTTTATTTCTAAAACACAGTTTAGAGCTAGGGCCCAATTTCTTCTCACCTGATTGCAAATAAGAGTGTGTTTTGATGCTTGGTGCTCTGGAATTGTAAGTTAAACATCCACTGCACTTTAAGGATGGATGGTTACTTGGTAGAATTACTTGCAGGCAGTATAAAGAATTATTTTAGAGGCTGAAGAACATTAGTAAGAAAGGGCTTATTCCTACTTATGCCAGATGTTGCTGAATAAAGAGATAAAACATTGATTGGTTATAAATACCTGCTATAAATACACAATGAAAACATTCTGACAGCCAAAGGCAATTAGGCTACACAAGCATATCATTAAGGCTGGTAGAATATTTTCCATGCAACCTTTCTTCCTCCCATTGGAAAATTAAGTTTTTAACAAGTGATTTTTTTTTGTAGAAAATGTCTGCTTTCCTTGATTTTTTTTTTAACATTTCCAATGGAACGCCCCAAATAAATTTTTAAACATTTTAATTTTCAACACTTTGGGGCTGAAATGTTTCACGTAGTTTGTCAAAACCTTAAGAAGAAATATGCAGGTGTTAAACAAACAGTTCAGAAGTTCAACAAAAAAAAAATCCAGACACTTTTTCATTTTATACAGGAGCTCTGGGCTTTGTTACTCCATAAGCCAAGGACAGGTAATGAATGATAGGTAATTTTCCAACAGCCAAAGGTAAAGGCAAAAGAGTACAGTTTGGAGTTTATGAGAACCTTAAGGCCGCCTTCTTCCACAATATTTTCTAATCCTGTAACTCTAGAAAATTAATTTCCAAACTCACTGCTGGTTTGTTTGATGTTGTCTTCTGCCTTCTTCTTTCATCCCTTCTAAAAGAGTGGGAAACCCTAAATTGTCCTTCCACAGGGAACGTGACCTTCAAAACTTGGGGAAGGTGAGAAATAAGATGCTATCTCATTCCTCTCGTCTCCAGAGATAAAACATGTCAGGAAAAGAGACAGAAACCCAAGTAGGCTGGAAATGAGGTAATTTCATCTGCAAGAGTTGAAAAATGCAGATGAAGGCATTGTCTCCTTATGCAGGCAACAGGGAGATGCTTAGAAAATATTTCACAGGAGACAGGAGAGTGTGAGGTCTCTAGAGGACTTCTTCAGAAACCTTCCTATAAAGGGAGATGTTGAACAGTGGCGAAGAGACTACACGGTGTTTTTTCATTGCAAGGCAATGGTAAGTCCAAGAAACATATCCTTGTCAGAGTCCGTCTCCTAGGCAAGTATAAAGGCACATACCTCTTACGGAGGTAACTTATGAAATGTGGCAAGTCGTTTGTTCAGAACAGGTGTGTTATTTGAGTTTGTGTGGCTCAGTCACTCAATCTTCCCTGCTGGCTTTATCTCCACCTGAAGATCAAACAGGGAGCAAAGATCAATAGAGCTGAGGCCAGATCCAGAATTGAAAGTAATGGAAATTAGGCACTTGCTGTGGGTATGGCCCCAAGTGCTTTTTCTAAGAAAGAGAGAAATCACTGGAGAAATCAGGATAAAAAGAAGAAAGCTTTGATCCCAAAATTGCTCTGTGATGGATCCAGTCTGGGTTAGGCGGGTACTAAAAGGAAGTAGCAAAAGAAAAGTAAGACCCACTGTTCTCCCTGGGTGGAGATCATCTATACACGAGAGCTCAATGTCACAAGCAAGAGGAAGGCTCAGTTAATTAGTTGCTTGGGAACCGGGTGCAAATCTTGCCATTAGAGCTTACTAGGGCTACAATAATTAGTCCTGCTAGCCTCAGAAAGAGGTAGTTTTCCCTGTTAGCCTGAAGTCAGGCAGAAGAAAAGGCAGGGTAGCACCTTATAAACTTACTTGTTCAGAAATGCATACTTTTTCATAGGCAACAGCATAATTCACCAGAACCATAATTCCCTCACAAGTCTTATATAGACTTAGCTTGACAAAGATCTGTGGTCTTATGCCTTAAATAAAGAGCAGACAAGGTTCTTTGGGTGAATCTGATATCTTTTATTAGACCAACTTAGGGTCCTTAGACCAACACAGCTACAACCTACACCCCCTTAAATAGAGAGTTGCATATACTCCAGCTGCGGTCTCACCAGTGCTGAGTAGAGCGGACGAATCACCTCCTTGGTTTTGCTGGAGATGTATCGGTTGATGCACACCAGAGTATTATTTGCTCTGCTGGATATAGCATCGCACTGCCGGCTCATATTCATACTGTGGTCAATTAATACCCCAGGTCCCTTTTATTCGTGGTGCTAGTCAGTTTAGTATTGCCAAGCCTGTAACTGTGTTGGGCATTGCTTGTCCCGAGGTGCAGCACTTTCATTTCTCAATGTTGAACTTCTTCAGATTCCTATCTGCCCAACTTGCCAGTCTGTCCAGGTCCAACTGTATCTGTAGCCTATCTTCAAGCATGACCACGCTTCCCCATAACATAGTCTACTTTTTTTTTTTTTTTAAATGAATGGAAGTAATTTAGTTATTACTACTTGCCAACCTCTGCTAGAGTATGACTACGTTTGTTTTCTTGCTTATATGAGAAGTGCCAAGGGGAGAAAAGAAATGAAAGAAAAGTTAACCAAAGAGTCAAAAAAAGTATAACAATTATGCTACAACCAGGCATGGCATTTTAGTTCATTAAAACAAAAATAAACCAAGTAGTATTTCATTAAAACGCCAGGGAACAGCATTACTTTGAAATGTCACTTTCTCCTTTAATTAGTACACTCTAATGATAAGTGTATGTCATTCTTACCTAATGAAAGTTATGAGCATGTATAGAATCTAGGTCACTTTCCACAACTGGGAGGTGTGCAGGTAAACACAGAATAAATTAAATACTCTATCAAAAGGCAAACAATTAGGGATGTGTCTTGTCTCTGCTGTTTTATATGTTTACTAAAACATTTTCCTACATTTTTCAGCCTTTTCTAAACAAGAAAGCGTTTAAAATGGCCTCTATCATTGCTGTTGCTTTGTATAATCGCTGTTTCTAAGGATGGGTAATAAGTCTTACAGAGACATGAAGTTGCAGATGTACATTTTTAGCCATTTTCCCAGAGGTCTGACTCTGAACAGGACCACCTGCTAAGAGGTATATCTTTAATAAAAGCAGCAATAAGACCACCTGCTCACAGGAAAAATTACAATCCTGCCTTTACTTCCTTCATAATCCTGAGGCATCTTATCCTAGAAGGAGCCGGCTACCCCTTCCAATTAAGGGACCAATAACCAAATTCTCTTGTCTCAAAGAAGAAAAAATTGCAAATAAACCTGCTGTCTTATTTGAAACTCAGTGTACTCCCAGTGGAGTAACAAATAAAAGTGTGTAAAAACTGCCATTTACTGGGTCAGACCACAGGTCCACCTTGCCCAGTCTCCTGTGTGACAATGGCAGAGATCCAAGAATTTGTCCAATCCCTTTTTGAATCTGGCTGTACTGCCAGCTGCTACCACATCTGGTGGCAATGAGTTCCCCACTTGAATTACATACTGTGAATAATTACTTCTGTGTGTTCATTTTAAACTTAATACCTACTAGTTTCATTTTGTGACCCATAGTTCTTGTTTTGTGAGAGAGTCAAATGCCTATTGATTTTCTCTTTGCCATTTAGTATTCTGTAAACCTTTACCATGTCCCACCCAAGCATCTCTTTTCTAAACTGAACAGGCCTAGCCTTTTTCGTCTCTCCTCACGGAAGCCCCTCCATACCACTGATCATCCTTGTTGCCCTTCCCTGGACCTTCTCTAATGCCTTTATATCCTTTTGGAGGTGTGGGAGCTCTGTATTCAAGGCGTGGATGCACCATGGATTTAAAGGAGCATCATGATACTTTCAGTTTTATTAAAATCCCTAATATTTGCTTTGCCTTTCTGATGGCTGCTGAGCATTGAGTGAATGTTTTTAGAGAACTGTCCCCAACAACTCCCAGATCTCTTTCCTGTGTGGTAACAGTTAAAGTAGAGGCCACCATAGTTAAGGTATAGTTTAGACTATTTTTGCTCAGATGCTTCACTTTACATTCCTGTACACTGAATTTCACTTGTTGTTTAGTTGTCCATTTGCTCAATCATGCCAGATCCCACTATTAGTTCATCACACTTTGCCTTGATCTTTATCACTTTGAATAATTTTGTGTCATAGAAACAAGGGTCAAAAGGAGCTCAGGTGGTCATATCTAGTGCAACCTCCTGCTCCAAGCAGGACCAGCCCCAACTACATCATCCCAGCCAAGGCTTTGTCTAGCTGCGTTTTGAAAACCTCCAAGGATGAAGACTCCACCACCTCTCTGGGTACCCTGTTGCAGTGCTTTACTACCCTCCTTGTGAGAGAATTCTTCCTAATATCTAACCTGAACTTCCTTTGCTCCAACTGGAGCCCATTGCTCCTTTTTCTGTCACCACTGAGAACAGTCCAGCTCCATCCTGTTTGCAACCCCCATGCAGGGACTTAAAAGCTGCTATTCAATCCCCCCCAGGTCTTCTCTTGTCTAGACTAAATAAACCCAGTCCCCTCAGCCTCTCCTCACAAGTCATGCCCCCGAGCCGCACAACCATTTTCCTTGCCCTCCCCCAGACTCTCTCCAATTTATCCACATCCTTTCTGTAGAGGGGGCCCAAAACTGGACACAGGACTCCAGATGTGGCCTCGCCAGTGCTGAATAGAGGGGAAGAATCACTTCCCTCCATCTGCTGGCAACCCTCCTACCAGTGCAGCCCAGTATGCCATTAGCCTTCCTGGCAGCAAGGGCACACTGCTGGCTTGTATTTATATTCACTCTTGCTTTCTATCTTGGAGCCAATTTCTAATCCACAAGTGGACATTCCCTCTAATCCCGTGACTACGTAATTTAGTTAAGAGCCTCTGATGAAGGAACTTGTCAAAGGCTTTTTGGAAGTCCAAATATACCATGTCAACTGGATCACCCCAATATAAGGGTTTAGAAGCTACTTGTGGCAAAGCAGGATGTAGGAAGTAAGATGCCTGATAAGTTTATCTGCTTGTCAATGCCCAGAATGCTTGTGCAAACTTCATAATAGTCCTAGTGCTTAGCTTTACCAGCAGAAAGGCTTCAGCATGTTTTTATGTGGCTTCAATTCTTTTCCAAGTGCTTTGTGTGTAGGATTTCAGGAAGCCTCTCCCAACTTCTAGCTTTCACAGCTTTACTGAGCTAGAATTATTTATAGACTTCCACATCTGGAACTTTTTGTGCTTGTACAAACCATGTTTGAGGTGTCAGTGTGGGATTTTAAAGTAAGCTCATAAAGGCCATTCAAACAGGAAAATGGACTCTATACTCTCAGACTCCAAGATTACAATAGAATCACAATGAGCAGAAATGGGACCAAGCAATATACTACTTTTTGATTTTTAAGAGCAACTGTGGTAATAGCCTACTCCATTTATCAAGTTAAACCTTTCCCTGCAAAATTAAAGTTCTTTGCAGAACTCCATTGAAATGCTGGCCAACTCATACTCTGCCAGCCATTCATGCAATCCTACCACCCAAAAAGCCAATCAAATCTGCCTCTGACCTACATGCATTCTGCTCAGCTCTGTTCTAATTGCCAAGCAACTTCTCTATGCCACTCAAGGCACAAGCAGACTAATTTACAGGAAAACATTTCTTCCAAAGATTGCCTTAAAACTCCCATCCACAAAGAATTACTGTGCTTCGTAGGAAGTTCAGGGGCGTGTGAAACAGAGGTAGAGTGGAGGTGGTTCTTAATTATTATTATTATTTTTGCACTGCTCTTAAGCAAAGAAAAAAAAAATCAAGGAAACTGCAGTTTTACTGTTTTTCTTCTGATATGACTGCGGGTTTGCTACTGACTCAACCACAATTCTTAGGATAAATTTACTGGCATTAAAAGTATAAGTTTATTAACTGTTTAATACCAACAACCATGAGCTACAAACAAAAAACTGCCTTTTAAGAGTTAAGTATACAAGAAATTAAATACAAACAAGGAAACACCTCTGTTAGTCTTAGCTATTCTGGCAAGAGGTAGGAATGCTCTTTTCACCTTGTTTTCTCCCACGCAGCTCTACCGCTTCTTTTATGATGCTTGTTATAGTTGGAATACCTTTGCAAAATCTACTGGTCAAACTTGCACCCTCACCTCCTTCAACCTGCTCCTAAAAATGTGTGGACATAAACTTTCTAAACATGAGTGACTATACTGAAAAAAAGAGCTGACCCTCCACCATGCATGTAGAACTGGGTGAGCAGCCAGTTACTAACTTTGACCCTCCTCATCCCTTGGCATCGATCATAACCCCGTACATCTGTCAGAAGAAACTGTTCTTTGGGGCAGAGAGAAGTTTTGTTTTCTGAGGTGTGCTTAGACACTGAGAGGGGCTTTAAAAAGGAAATGATGGGAAACAAAAATTATAATAAAAAGAGAGGGTAGTACTGATTACCACTACCTCATTTCAATATCAGTTTTATCAAATTAAAACCAGTATGAGCTAGCCTAAAGCCAACACACAGAACTTCTTTACTTCTTCCAGAAAGTCTTTAATTAAAATGAATAATACTTCTAGAGATCAATATACTGAATCATTACATTTAATTTCAAAACTTCAGGCTAAAACACATAAATAATATCACTTTTCTTTCACTATTTACATTTGCTCTTTGTAATTTGCTTGCACTCTAGACTATGCTGCAGAATAATGAGAATCATTAAATGAATATCAATATAAACATTTCTTTTTTGTAATTTTTTTTTCTGATAGTAAAAATCATTCAGTCTAGTAAAGCAAAGCATATGTTTAGCTATGAAAAAAAAATCAATTCTTCTAGAATTACCTTGCTAAAATAAGTCAAGATAAAACATAACCAAAAAAGTGGATTTTGACATTTCATATTTTGTTGAATACTATTACTGCACTGGCAATCACTGTCTCTTACATATAAATTAACAGCCTACCATCTGTCAAGTGTTCGGATAATCACAGGGTTTAATGCACAATATGGTTATTAGAATGTGACCTGACAAAAAGAAAAAGAACACAACCTAATTTGGACTACAAAATCTATGATCTCACTTGCAAATGACAGTTTGACAAGCTATTATTCTGCATTTTGGCTTCTACAGTAAAAGCGATTTTACGCATACGTAATTCTATTAGTCATACAGCCAACTGCCTGTGGAAGATTACTTCAAACTATAAAATGTGCTTGGTCATTCAGTATTTTGAACTAATTCTTACGCAAATATTTGCACCATGAATACAAATGTAATGATCTGTATATGCCTCTCTAGAAATAAAGCACAAACGAAGCAAAAATAATCCTTTGTGATGCTGCCACTGATTATAATAGCTATGGATTTGGCAGTGAAGACTTCAAGCAATGAGCGCAAGAAGTTCCCAAGAACTATCAATTGTTTATAAATCAAAATCAAAAGACGACAGCCTTTTGAAAAGCATAATGTATGGGACCCTTCTGTATGGAGTCTATTTCACATCCAACTGTGGCATTTGCTAACGAGCATCGTTAATAATGCCTGTTTTTATTTATAATAATGTCACTTGTGTGCCATCTTTATGGCATATTCCATATGCAACACTTTTTGTTTTCACCAAGGGGAAGAGTTCTGACAGTTGTCTCTAATGAAGACCATTAAATGAACCCATTATTCTCTACTGATAGGACAGGGTACCTGGCAAGCCACATGTACCTCTGGCTCCCCCATTTTTCTGTGCCTCTCAACTGCATTGTAAAAGTGCTAAATAAAACATATTTCCAAAGCATATTCTTGCACTCTAAGGACTACTTAAAGGTATAAAATACATGCTTAAGATAGAACAGAATTAATTACGTCTTCGGACCAAAATGTTCTCTGAAATGCAAGCAATTATATTACCTGCAGAGCTTCAGTGAGATAACAACTATATAATAAGTAGAAACAACCAGTGCTGTAAATTATATTCCTTTGTTTTAGCCTCTGCTGAGCTTCTATTATTTTGACTTCCATATTCCTTTTAGTTGTGAAAAAATGATATATTTTCCTGTCATGTTGGCTCAATACACTTGTGAGTCAGTGCACTGAACCTCTGCAGTGGAGAATCATGGGATCAGCCTGGTACTGTCATAAAGTCTGGGATATGAATTCTAAGAACGTGATAGATTTTCAAGCTTTAGTTACACTACACAAGAACCCGCTTCAATAATAAAGGATCATGAATGTCCCCAGAAAGCAAGAAAAATCAGATCAGTTTATGCAAGGCCTGCAGCCATTTCAAAGTGTAACACTATTTACAGCTGTATAGATCAGCACTTATCAGACAGAGTGCAGCCACCAGTTTTTAGGGTTTGTTTTTTTTTTTACCCGTTTCTAATAGAAGGCGAACAAAGAGATTAAAATTTCAAAATATACAGAAGATAAGAATTAGAGGATGTATATCACAGGGTCAATTCTATATAAATATAGTGCAGCTTCTCCCAGTGAAGGCACACTCTGCCATTATATTAAATAAGAGAAATTTCATTTAAACTAAAATTTTCCAAAGAGCCCAAGTGACTTAGGAACCTAAGTCCAATTCTCCAAATTGTCTAAGGGTCAGATTTACATTGTTTGCTTAGCTGCCTAGACATAGACAGGCACTGTGCAAGATTAATAAGGGACCCTTTGGTAAATCCCACAGCATCTATCTGTACCACTGGATGTCAAACACCATTGTGAATCTGGCCCAGAGGCAGGAGGAGAGTACATACAGGGACATAAGTGCACAGAAAGTTTTGACATGAATAAACAGCACACTTGCTAGTCTACATTAATTTCCCCGGTACATTAATCCCCCGCCACCCTGTAAACAGACTAATTTTACCCCAGGATGAAAGTGAATAAGCTACCTCACAGAAAGGCATACTTTGAGTGTGCAGCATCTTGTGTGCCATAAATTCACATCTTCAAACTGGGTGTGTCTACATGTTCGTTAATGCACCTTGGATACTGCACATTTAGTTTAGTACTTGTTAATAAAGTACTAATTGAATGCACAGTAACTAGAGTGACTGCATAGTAGTGCCGGCACATGGGTTTTTTGTGGCACAAACTGCACATTGGCCTAATAACACTGCACAGGAAGCTATTACCGGGCGTTTTGACCACCACGCTACTGCACAGTGTTATTAGGCTAATGCACAGTAAGTGTCTCGTGTAGACATGCCCACTGCATACTAAACTTCTTATGGAAACAAGCTCTAATCTTATAGAAACTAGGAATAGGCTCTTAGGTCATTCAGCTCTTTGGAAATTTTTACCCTTAATCCAAAAATTGCTTGGAATGATATTTTTCTTAGGTTCCCAACTTAGCTCGCTGCCCGAAAATTAACTACAAGCCCTAACCAGAAAAGGGTTGCATGCCATTTCCCTGCCGCACAAGGCTGCATGCAGGAATGAGGTCATGTGACTCTTCCCCACAAATGGGGACAGGTGGCTCTGATAATAAATACTCTCCTCCTCACTGGAATATATAATATAC
Source organism: Gavialis gangeticus (assembly GCF_001723915.1). NCBI lineage: Eukaryota > Metazoa > Chordata > Crocodylia > Gavialidae > Gavialis > Gavialis gangeticus. The sequence continues at coordinate 17,192,129 of NW_017728997.1, read as the reverse complement.
TGCCCCTTCTCCACTCATCACAGATCTTGGGAAATTCACCCAAACTCCATAGCTGTGCAACTGTGCATACATTTTAGGACTGCATGGAACCATTTACGATTCCCATAATTCCTTAGAATTCAATAATTTGTTCCTTAAAGGACTCTGCAGCAGGAGTGAAGTTGTGCCTTTCAGCCATGGCCCACACTAAGAAATGATACAAGGGCACAGACCCCACGTATAATATGGGTGCTAGCTGGGAGCAGTACTTACAGGCCGTGAGGCCAGACCATATATGGGGCAAAGGGTGACATTTCTAGCTCCTTATAATTCCCATTACAGGTAAAATTATGAGAATACTAAATATTTTTCATTTATTGTCATATTTCACTGAAGAGAAAAGAAAATACAGGAGGTGGGACTCAGGAGACAGAGAAATCTATCTAATTTTTTTTTTTTGGTCCCTAAACAGCAGTTAACTCACATAATTAACAAACCAAAGTAACCAAGTTGAAGCAACAGCACTCATTATCCAGGTACAGCTGCACAAGGGTTCTGATGTGACAAGATGCTAAATAAGCTCTTGTTCAACTAGGCCATTATTTAAAATAGAGACAATAATGTAAGTATTTGCCAGTTTGAGTTTTAAAAAGGACAACGATGGGAGAAAAATACATTAAATAATTCATATATCCCAAGCTAGATACAGAAATGATACACAAGTCAGTTTTTACCCTGCATATCTGGATGTACCCATAAATTATTTAGTGCTAACCTCTGTGTGTGTGTGTGTGTGCGCGCGCGCACGCACGCGCATGTAGATACCTAGTATGTATGTACAAGTGTAGGGTCTTCTTGTGTGCAAAGGGGTTGGGTCTTTATTAGTGGATGAAGCTAGTGCACTCAGCTTACACATATGTCCCTAAAAATAGTGCCAGGTAAGGCTTAGTGGGAGGAAGAAGACAACTAGATTTAACTTTAAATTCCAAGTTCTTTCCTACTTTCTCCAGGACTTAGATGAAAATTCAGGAATCAAAGAGTACAAAGTTAAATGATACTAAGGAAAGGTGAGAATCCTAAAGAACTTGGGTTTTTTCCACTGTTGCTTCCCCCAGGGAAAAAAAATCCCTAACCAAGTACATTGTATACAGCTTAAAACTCCCAACTTCATTTCTTTTCTGACTCACACTGCACATAATGCTGTGTCTAATTTACTTGTTGCAAACCTTTACAAGAGAAGTACAATGTATCATTTAATTTTCTTTTGCTTAGGGGAAAATATTTCAAAATAAAGTTCATCAAGCTTTTGTTTTTCAAGATAAATTTACAAGTTCTTTAGCCTCTATTACCCAACAGGGACACTTATAATATTATGATGCTCCCATCCCACCTCATCTTCTCATTCCCTCAAGGGAACTTGAATTGTAAAATTGAATATTTCAGCAGAAGAAGCATTAAAAGAAAAAAAAAAATCAAAAGGACAAATCAAGTTTCTGTATCAACGCATGCTTAGAAAGCTATTCCTCACGTTCTACCTGGACCACGGGGGAAGAAGAGTATGAATAGCTATTCTAGACGAACCAAAATATGTTACCAGACCTGACCTTCAGTGGTATATTACAATTGCTGCCGCCAGTGGCAATGAGATGGAGAACAGGGTTGAAATGACAGGAAAGTTAAGGTAAAGAAACAACAAAGAGGAAAAACTTTAAACAGGATACTTCTAGTAATCAGGGAAACTTCATGCTTTTTTTCTCTGCCTACAGTATCCTTCTGGTATTAGTGATGCACATTTGCTTCTCTATAACATTCTCATCCCTAACAAGATCAGAGAAAATGATTTATTCCACCCCCGGTCTTACTACATTTGAACGACATCCTATGGGACACAGGATTTCTGAATTGCTTTTGGCCATCTGATATTACGTTACTGAAGCCTTCCCTAGAACGAGCCGGAAAAAATCAAAATAATTACATTAATGCTGGGAATCAAAGTTTATTGACTTTCCCTTGAGCTATGATACCAAAAAGCTGGTTACAAAATTTGCCAACTTATTTAATGATACCAGCACCTCTTCCCTGTACTTGTCAAAATATCTTTTGAAAACATTCTCAAAAAAAGTTTTTGATGTGTAGCAATTCAATATAATATCAATTCCCTTTTCAAGAAAGCCAGTTTTCATTGTTTCTTTTAAATCCTCGGCTCATCTGAATATTGAGATAGTATTTTATTTCCCTTCTCTTCTTCCAATTCGTCTGTGCCAAGGGAAGGGAAAATACTGTTGTTATTTCAAAATTCCCCCTTCGAGACTGCTCTAGATGGGCATGTACTCGCATGGAAACAGATATCCCATTTCGACATCTTCAAAGCATTCCCCTGTTTGACACAACACCTACAAATCGGTTAATCTGACCACAGCTTCTGCCTCCACAAGCGACTAGAAGCGCCCTATGCCCTCATCAAAGCTCATTCTCAGACGTTTATATCGTGATATTATGCAGCATGAGCGCTCCAGTGGGTCAAGCTTCTGTGGATTCAAGTGGAGAGTAAGAATTGCCCTTCAGTTTTCACTCAGGCTGAGCTGAATTAATACCTTCCTCCAGAATAAAAACCATTTATACAGACTCTTTCAATCATTTACTCAATAATCCTCCTTCCCAATGTCCTTCTCTAGAGAGCAGATTTTTCTGGAACCATTTTGTCCCATACACAAAATTTTGCCAAGGGAGCTTCTTGAATCAGAAGAAGTTTAAATGAATAATTGACGTTAGACATAATTAACAAACAACAGCAATCCACAAAAGGACTCTGTTGTCATGTTTCAAACCATAAAATGTCTCTAACCAAAATTAACAAGTGAATAGTCATCATCTTTAGCATTTTCTTTCAAAGCGAATGGAAATCTCATTTAAGCTGAGGACTGCTTACACTCAAACTCATTTAGAGTAGCTGCACAGTCAAGTGGTCTGAGCAGATGACTGGGGACCGAACTCGTGAGGATATCTAGTCCTAAAGAATATGGGCTTGGCTAGCTGAAAAGCACCTGAGCCGCCCAACTTTTTGCTGCAATTCTCCTTTCACAATGGGCAAAGTGCACTTTTAGTATGCAGGTTTGCTTGCTAAATCATACGAAAGGTGAAAAAGTATAATCAACCACTGTCCTCTGTGAATAATTCTACATGAATTTTTTTCACCACAATTAAGTCAACTCAAATTTCTTAGCCTATGGCTCTATATGTTACATGTATTACAGAATTACTTAGTCATATATGCAATTAACTTAGATTGGATAACCTAAAAGGGTCTGACCAGCTATAAAGTTATTGCTGGAAAACGTGTGTCACAGGGCGGGCCCTAGGAGCGGCCGTGATCCCCTTAGCGCCCCCTGCCATGCCAAGTTAACTGTTTAGCACCCTCTGTCTTGCCCACCATGTCTTGCTGTTATATATATATATATATATCTGTAAGGGAGGCTGCCTTACTGTTCTCTATGACACGGTGCTATGTTCGTACTGGCCCATATCCTCTAAGGAGTGTCCCCATGTACCCCAGCCTTATGGGCTACGCATGCCTCCTACCTCCCCTTTAGCACGCCCCAAGCCTCACAGTTATTCCGGACATTCTTGTGTCTCCGATATACGCGCCTTCGCCGGGGCCTCTCCAATATACGCGCCCTCGCCGGGGTCTTGCCCCGCACTTGCCCTACTCCGAGCTCTGTCCTGCGCGTCCTGCGCTCTCGGGTTCTATCCCACGCTCCCTAACCGCTCCGGCTTGTACCCACGTGCTTACCCCTAGCACGCCTAATGTACTCGCCCCTCGCCTGGGGCCCTGTTGCTCGCCGCACAAGCCCTGTCTTGCCCCTTCCGGGGTTCAGCTAATGTAATCACCCTCTTCAGGCTCCCAACCGCACGCTCTGGCCCTGCCTTGGGCCTCTAACAGCGTGCTTGCCCTACTCCGGACTCTTACATTCGCCCTCGCCCCCCCTTATGGGGCTTCCCCCTAGACTCGCCTCGTCTGGGGCATCCTAATAGGCGTTCGCCCCTTTCGGGGCTTATGCCTCGCCCTCTCTGGGGCCTCCTCAGTAAACTCGCCCTTCTCTGGGGCCCTTCGCCCTACCGGGCAAAATACCGCCCTCATGGGCTGGGGCTTAATACCCCACACTCAGCGCCACACCGGCACCAAACAGCTGTGCCCCCCAGGCACTGCTCTGTGCCCGAACAGGGCACCCAGGAACCCCCACTCCACTGGGGAGCTCCTAATGAGGCCTCCTCGCACCCCTACAGCCTCACCCAGCGCTCCGGTATAACGTAAACAAACACAACCATGAGCCAACTGGCTATAACATAAACTAAGCCTCCTGGCTCTAACACAACTCCATGCCAAC
>NW_017728997.1:17170744-17187616 GCF_001723915.1 Gavialis gangeticus | reverse complement strand
CCATGCCAACCCGGCCATAACCCAAATGAGCCTTGTGGCTACAACATACATCCGCCGCCACCCTGGCCCTCTTCCAGTACCTCCCTACCCAGGTTCTCTCTACCCCGCATCATCATGCAGGCATTGAAGCTGTTCCACTCTACTCAGCTCTGCTCTGCTCGGGTCTGCTGCAGAGCTCCTGCACCTCAGGCTGCCAGAAGGGAACTACCAGCTAGACTCCGGCCCAGATGCTTATAAAGGCCAGGCCCCGCCCCCTGGTGGTCAGCTGACCCAATCAGCTGCCTTAGCAACTCTCACCTGCTGTCCTAGTGAGTGACAGCTAAGCCCCCTTCTGCTCTTATTCAGCAGCAGGCACCCTAGTGCCCTGCTACACCTCTCCCCCTCCCAAGGTTGAACCTCCTTAGGAGCGGGGCGTGGAAGTGCCCCGCGACACAGTGGAATACTGTAACTTTAAAGCAGGATAGAAACTGGCTATAATTTGCACATGTAGCCTGTGTCCCTGTGGCTGGGAGCCCCACCAGCTAATCTGAGATCCCAGCTGTGTACCCCTGAGCCTGGGAGCTCCCAGCTAATGCTGGTTCCCAGCCGTGGGAGCACATGCCCCTGAAGCTGGGAGCCCCATCAGCTGACAGTGTTCCCAACCATAGGGACAGCCCAAACACCCCATTGCTGGGGATCACAGCTGCTGCCATCTCATAGCCATGGGGGTACATGATGTGTCCCCACAGCTAGGAGACTCGTCAGCTGAGGGGCTCCCAGCCACAGAAGCTTGTTTCTTCCTAATGCGAGGGGATCCCAGGATCAGGCTCCCCCTGCACCAGCAATACGGCACGATGGGATGGGATTTGTGATCCCACAATCACACTTCCTGCCGTGTACATGTGGCATAGCAGGAGGCATGATTGTGTGGATTGTGTATTAGATCCCATCATGCCTTTACCTGCATGTGTGGAGGGGACCGTAGTGGTTTAACCATTCCATAGCGCAGCAAATGCAAGCCTCCAGCATACCCAGCAGCTTTGGCCATTGTAGCTGACCTGTTTTTGCCCATTTTCTAAGCTCACAAGCCAAACAGAGGAAACACAAAGATCACACTTGCTGTCATGTGTAGCAACCTGAAGTGATTCAATTTTAAATCACAGATGGCATGGAAGGATGTTGGTCTTCTGGATTTGTCATGAGACAAGGACTGGCTATCTTTGAAATATATTCTTTCCACCTAACAGGCCTCTGGATGTGACATCAAGATTGCTGTCAGCTGTCTAAATGTGCACCCGCAGGTAAGATGGTGGTGCAGTGGCTTAAACTCATCTGCCACCGAAGACATATGTGGCATGCCTTACAGACTAGATTCTGCAAAACAACTTGTTTCCTGAAGTCAGAAATGGCAAACGTTGGACACAGAACCAGCAGCCAGGCCATGTGGGTCTGTCTTGTGGTGCCTGCTACTCTAGATGTCATTTCCTTCACCTGAGTGTCTAATTCAGCCCGTGTGAAAACAGTGGAGCCACAACCCGGAGCAATGCTTTTCCTCTGAGTAGCGTAAGGTGAGCCCAGGTTATCTCAGTGTCTGAACACTGGCTCGCCAGGGCAAACTAGATACTTAGCTAATCGAGTTACTCCTTCTCATCTGTGGGGGGAAAAGCAAACAAAGGTTTCTAGATCTTAAGAAAAATGAAGTGGAATCCATTCTGCCACTGCTTGCAAGTCATTCTATGGGAGTTAAAACAGTGCATTGAGCACCAGACTACTGGAGTAAACTCAGGCTCTTTCATAAATACTACCAAGAAGGAAAAGGGAGTGGTGAGTGTCTTCTACCCTTGCAAAAAACACTGCTTGACTCTTGACAACCAAACTTGCCCAGTCATTAACATGGCACTGAGGATAGATTTGCCTTATAAAAACTGTTTTTGTAGGTAATAGGTTTTGTCTTGTTTTTGCAATAGCAGAGAAGAACCAAAATGGCAGGGAGGCAGCTGGGAGAAAACCTCAGACTTTACAATATTTCACTATAAGCAAGAAAACCCCCTCCCAAAATAACTGTGTTCTCTCACTGCTCCTGTAGTAGCCCAATTAACTTCTATCCCTTCTTTATCTCCAGTACCATTAGAGGGTGGCCACATGGCCAACATGGATGGTGACCTGCTCCCTGCTGGAGTGAAGTATTGGAAGTGGACATGTGGACAAAGCATGCAACTGGGAACAAAAATGAGCTGCTCATATCTGTCCACCAGATACGAGTACAGGACAGACCACACATAGTTTCCCCTAAGAGGCTCTTTAAAGGGTAGTCAAAGCCTGGTAGTGGTGTTTGGACAAAATGTGTTGGTTTTGTAACGCAGCTGGCATGCTCTGAAACATACTTTTGCAATCTATGCTTCACATACACCTCCCACTCCAAGCAAATTGAACCCAGACAAACAAAAATCAGTGGGATTCACACACTTCTAACAAAACAGCACCACCTAAAAATGCAAGTGCTCTAAAAATATACCTCACATTATATATTCTTTATTAAGGACAAGAGCTGCTAATCTCTGGCCTTCGATAATATACCAGCTATTCACGTTATTTCTGCAAACATCTAATAAAACAATATATAAAAAAGACACTGCTTCCTTTTGTGTTTTCGTTTCAACATATTCTTTAAAAACTGCAACAGAGCATCCAAATAAGTTCATTCAGGGGGTGAGTATCACTTAGAATTTAATTCAAAGTTTATTTAATAATATTCGGGGAAAAAAAGCCTGAATCCTTACCAACCTTTCAGGTAAAGCATGCGCATTTGCCTTAGGATAATCCTGTAAGTATTGATTTGCAAATTAACTTTGACAAGTACAAAATGACCCAAAATTCCAGGAAGGATAACAACGAGAGAGACAAACCCTGCAGTATGTTCGGGGAGTTCATGTGAACATGTGGAGTTCTGCGACATAACGGAAGGATGTCAAAATGTTCTGGTCTGAGGGAAAACAACAAAATCAAGGCTTCTGGCATAACAGAATTTGAAATCTATAGGATGGTAGCTAGAACAAGGCATACCATTTCCCACATGTCTCAGTTCTGGTTCTACTGGGAACACCATCCAGCAGAAAGTCCAGCAGCACTTTCATCAACTAGAAAGTAAAAACCGTGTCATTTAAACACGTAAAAACATGTTTCAAATTATAAGGAAGGATTCTGAAAACTACTTAATGAAATCTACCTTACGAAAGAAGTTGCACTATTCTAGATTAAATGTTAACATGGTACAATTTACAATAGTGTGTTTGCAGTATTTATTATAATATTGAACTACACTTTCCTAAAAGGACACTGCAAAAATTCAGAAGTGGGGGCACAATATGCACATATGTTAAGATCTTAGTTTAAGGTATCTTTAAACTAGTACAACACTGATGAGAACAAAAAAAACCCCCTATATAAGTAAAATGGCATTTCTCAATGAATGAAAACAACAATTACTTCAATAGCATATGATATGGAAAGGTAGAATTAGAAAAAAATCTCTTTGATTTGTACTAAGAGTTCCAAACTGCAATTGCAGAAATATTTGATGAAGAATGTCTTTTTTTTTTAAATGTGCATTACTAATTGCATGCCAGAGTCTTTCTACCTACATTAGTTTAAATGTGTTTAACATCTGCAGTAATGTATGCTATCCTTGGTCTTGGTCTTGGTCATGCCAAGAAGTCCCTTGCCAATGGAACGCTGCCTTTCAGTGGCTACTCCTGTATACATGTTTTAACTAAATCATTGGAAATATTAGTAAGTTACCTACAGGAGATTGTTTTGCCAACTTTCTTCCTAAAAATGAAGTTAAAGATATTAAAATCTTCTTTAAAAAAAATACCAGTTTATTTCACCATATCTAACACCACATAAAACCATGGGAAAGTTATAGTGCCCAGGTTTTCACATCTGTTCAAAAGTTTCGTAGCTATAGAAAGAAGAGTAAATCTTTAACCTGCAAGGCAAAGCACATGGAGAGGCGTGAAGGAGCTGAGATGTTTTGATTCTATACGCAGCAGAGTAAAGCACTGAAGCCAATGAGATTTAGGTAAAATATATGCTTAAGTACTTTGCTGAATCAGGACCTTAGAGAAGACTTTCATTGACACCAATGGGCTTTGAAGACCTTTAAAGCAATGATTTATTGACAAGATCTTCCAGTCATGCTGATATCACACAGCAGTGTCTGAACCTTATTAAGAGACCCACGTGTATTTATAGTGAAAAATTTAGAGCTTTCTTTATTGATGGAGGCATCTATAATGCAATCTCTCAGGCTGACTTAATTTTATAACATTCACAAAGAAACCAAATTTCTTCTTCAGGTACTTCTTCAAATATCTGTCCTGCTAGTCACATCATTGTTTCCTTTATTAAGTAAGCAGGTGCAAAAACAGAAAACTATTTTGTTTTGCATTGTCAGCAGCCTAGACTCTTTCAGAGTATAACATTTTATTATTGATCTTTAAAAGAAAAAAATTGGCTGAAAGGATTTTCGAAATTAAAACTTTAACTCATACTTTAAATAAAACTTTAGATTCTTAAATTTCTTATTCACTATTTTTGAAGTATAAATCCTTTACCTGGAAACTAAATATCACTTCAGCATTTCTACCCAGCAGTTACAACTTTTCAGATATATGATATTACTGGTGTAGTGAGTACCCTGCAAAACGACATACTTTTACCAAGATCAGGCATAAGTGAATTTTTCATGTTTAGCCCAGTAAACAAAAAAGCAAGCATTTCACACAAGAATGATATGCTTGCCTTTAACAAAAGCAACCTAGGCCAAAATTTATTAGAAAAATATCAGCATCCCCAATGGGCTTTAAAGCAATCTAATTAGGTAGCCCAACACTACATTTTGTCAAAAAACTCTGACAACCTAATAACCAGATTGTCATCAGAAGGACAATGAAAAATGATGTTGTGTTTGCTAGCATTAAAATACTACATCTTTCTGTACTGCCTTCATCTGATGAAAAAATCCTAATGGCATCCTATTGTTCTGGAAGGATATTTATTGAAATGATTCTGTTCCACTTAAGAACTGGTAGCTGGGGGGCACTAAATTTAATCTTTATTTAATCTCTAATAAGACATCTTATGAACCACCTGCCTAATTTCAGGTTTGGAACCACTGTGTACTGTGCAGAGGAAACATGAAAAAACTCCACTTGAAAAACTTTAATAATATGTTCTGTCTTCCAAAGGAGAGCACATTACAGTGGTGACTACATGCAGTATGTCAACTTTAAAATCAAGTCACCCTATATTTCAGCTTCTAAAGCAAGATAAAACAAGAGCTATGGGAATGACACACGGAACAGTTATGGAGATTTGAAATACTAATATAGTACCCTGGGTTTAAAAAAGTTGCACACGTAAATTAACTGACCAGTTGTAGGCAGTAGTACATTGAATCTTCTAAAAAAATTCCAGACAGCATGAACCCAAGAGTTCCTTTCCACCACAACATGCATGAATCAGATGATGAATGACAAGGGCTGGAAGGGACCTCAGGGGGTCACATCTAGTCCAACCCCCTGCTCTAAGCAGGACCAGCCTCAACTACATCATCCCAGCCAGGGCTTTGTCTACCTGGGTCTTAAACACCTCCAAGGATGGAGAGTCCACCACCTCTCTGGGTAACCTGTTCCAACTCTTTAATACCCTCCTCATGAGTTTTTCCTAATATCCAACCTCAACTTCCCTTGCTGCAGCTGGAGCCCATTGCTCCTTGCTCTGTCATCTGCCCCCACTGATAACAGCCCAGCTCCATCCTCTTTGCAGCCCCCTGCAGGGAGGTGAAGGCTGCTATTCAATCCCCTTCGGTCTTCTCTTCTCCAGACTAAATCAGCCCATTTACCTCAGTCTCTCCTCACAAGTCATGTCCCCCAGCCCCACAACCATTTTGCAAGCCTCCACCGGACTCTCTCTCTGTCCACATCCTTTCTGTAGTGGGGGGCCAAAACTGGACACAGGACTCCAGATGTGTCCTCACCAGTGCAAATAGAGGAGAAGAATCGCTTCCCTCCATCTGCTGGCTACGCTCCTACCATATTGCTGTTGCGTTTCATTTAAAAAGAAATGTCCACAAAATGACCCCTAGTTTTTCATCCTGCCCCAAAAGCAATACTATAACAGAACAATGCAAAGATGAGATAATTTCAATTTTAATCTCCTAGGAACCTCACAGGCAAGAAATGAATGTTTTATACTATCTGAAAGCTAGGAATCATTCCAGTTTTCAGGTTACATAAAGGGATCTCATTTTATACTTGCTATTATGATGTACTTTTAAAATAAAGTAGTTGTGTTGCTTTTTTGCCATTTTCTTTTCCCATCCCCCATCCCTGCTACTGTCTTGAAAACCTGTGAAGTAGAGCTAGAAGTGAATGTTGCACACAACCTGAAAACGGTAATCTCATCTTTCAAGTAGTATAAAGAACTAATCTCTAACTCTAGCAGCCTGAGACACACTGGGTGTTAAAATCATGTGGTAAATACTTCTGCAAAAAGTAATTAAGTTAAGGAACAGGTACAGCTTTCCAATAATTGTGTTCAGAAAACACATCCTCCACCCAGGAAGGAGCAAGTACCCTAGTTCCCTTGGAAGTGCATCCATTATTCACAACATAGAGTTCCAGGAACCCCCTTACACACACAATATTAACAAGATCCCGTATGAACAATACTATACATACCTACGGCACTTCCATTCTTGGTAATATTTTGTCTTTTATGATGTTGCCAGTGGTCTTGACAAAAGTCAGTTCTCCCACTTAGTTATTAGAGATGTGTGAAGCTTTGGTTCCTGATTCAAGTTGGCCAAGATTTGGCATGATTTGGTGGCCGAATCTCCATATCTGCCCCTCCCTCCCCCCCGCACTCCTGTGGGATGCTCCATGCGCCCCAGCATTGTAGCAATCATGAGCCATGCTGGTACCTTGAGGTAGGTAGAAAAAACTTTTAAAGCTGTGTCTATGTCTGAATCACTGAATCTCCAAATCAGCATCAAATCATCAGATTTGGATTTGGCCAAATCGAATCGGGGACAGTGACCCAAATCAACGAATTGAATCGCTGTACCTGATTTGGGCTGACTCCAAATCTGAATCGAATAGGGCCTGCTTCACACACCCCTATTAGTTATCTCAGGAAAAATTAATCGAGACTCACCAATCTACACGTGTGCGCACACACCCCCCATGCAGTGCAACTGCAACATCATCCCCAACATATCTAAAGGGTTAAGAACAGGAATACATATAACCAACCACTGTAAATGATGAAAAGGAAAAAATTATGTCACTGAGCAGTTTAATTCATTATGCACAGTGTATGTGTGTGGAGGTGAACATATAGTAGCAACATGTGAATTATTGAACCTTAACCCCTTTCCTTTGTTCTTACACTTTCTTTCACAGAGGCTCCATGTTTCTGACGCCTGGAAAAATACCCACTAAGAATGGCAGGAGCTCTTAGGATGTAATGCTCTAAGTTACTGTACAAAGGACTCTTGCCAAGACAACTAACTACTGCTAATGTTGTCTAATTTCTTTTTTGCCAGGCACCATGCTATGACTAAAAAACCTCTGGCCTGGGAGTAGGGCATGAAATATTGCTTTCTTGATTTCTGAAAGAATGTAGTTATGGTGATGAAAATCTGCTTTTCTCTGACAACTGTAACATTTGAACTTTATTTTAGAATTGTTTTTTTCCCTCTGCATGCTATTTAGAGACAACTACAAGCTCTCAATTCAAAGCAAAATTCCCACTGACACCATTATTGATACTGCTGTGGACTAAGGCAGAATATAGGTTTTTAGTGGCAAAACTATCCATTTCATTTACTCATGGTCTTTGGATATTTCATCCTTAAAGTAAGGCCTTTGGGAAAACAAGATTTTTTTCAAAAAACACTACTGCCAATGAACATGAAGGAGAAAAAAGTATTTCAACACTATGGGCTCCTATACACATGCAAGGAGGCTGCTCCAATGCACTGTAATTACCATGCTCCAGCAGACTCTGGCATCACGTGTATCAGCATCCCTGCGCTGAAAAATGAAAAGTGGCGGTGGGGTGCTTAAAACTGAAGTTCGTTCAATGAGCTTTGGTTCAAATCACCCCACCACCATTTTTCAGTGCAGGGATACTGATATACATGACGTTCCAGGTGCTTTAAATTAGCCTGGCTCTTGGAGCTGTGCTGATTAAGGCACTCTCAAATCGCCTCCCAGAGCACATCTATAAATGCCCAAGGACACTATTCTGATTGAGTCTGAGAAAGGCAGGGCTCCCTACTGTCCATTTCACAGACCATAAACTGGAAAAGGCAAAACACAAACATTTGACTTTTTTTTTCTTCTGGGAATATAAAAGCGAATTCCTGATTATGAGCCTGATGCCCATTCTTCACATAGTGTACTCCTCAATTCACATCACAAGAACCAACTTTCTCTCTCATGAATAGGATTAAGTAGACAACTTTTTTTTCACTCCAGTGTGCATGTTTTAAAGCTTTTCTTCTGTAGCACTTATGGATTCATACAGAACTAGTGTTAAGCTGTAGCTAAAAAATTTGGCATACTTTACCAGGGAAAGCAAGAACAGTCCACAAGTTCTGTACTGACCTTAAAGTGCTAGCATTTATTTGAGATATTAATGGCTTATGTATTGTATTTAGAAAGATGGAACCTCAGTTTGATCAGCAGCACATTGCTCCTATTCAAGGAATCTCTTCTGGAATCCACTGATGTTTCAATTATATTTAATGAATGCCAATCATATGACCAACTATGACTTGAAAAAAGGACTTGTTAATACAAGTCTTTCACGTATGGAGACCAAACTGACCCTCTGGTAAAGGCAACTACTGCACTCAAGAGAATACGTAAATATTTTAAAATCAATGTGTTTAACACAACTATGTACAAGAATATACAGAGAGGTAGTTAGCCATGTTAGTCTCTGGTCAGTCAGAAGCCAGGGTAGGTATGCACCTTTATAGACAAACTAAATAAGATAGATAGATAGATAGATAGATAGATAGATAGATAGATAGATAGATAGATAGATAGATAGATAGATAGATAGATAGATCACAAACTTTTGTGACCCGAAGTTCACTTCATGAGATGCTTAGAAAGGATACTCAAAAAGCAGAGTATATAGTGAAGCAAGTGATTAAAATACAATAGGTATCTGGGCATACCTGAGCACATTTCTTGTGTAGGTTGACTGCAGTCCTTTTTATTCAGTTGAGTGAGGTACCATAAACAAACTGATTCATATCTTAAGCAACTACCTCGGGAGAGCCACAAAAATCAGGCAAAATGTCTTTAAACAAAGGTTAAAGAAAATTGCCTCAGAAACCCTGTTGATACTTTAGTCATTGGTTAAGGAAGTCTTTTAGAAGGAGTCCTCATTGCAGTTTTTCATTTAACAGTATACCCTAATTCTTCTCTGAAAATATTTTCATTTCTATAGAAACACAACTCTCACTCCAGGGAGTGGACTTCAAATCATGGCAAAAATGCACCTCCTCTCTTGGGGTATTCCAGGAATCGTGAGTGCTTCCAACTATCAATTTCCTCTTTAAACTACAAATATGAAATGCATTAGGGACGATTTACTGGGGAAAAATAGTTACATGTTGGCCAACTCTTAGAGAAAAGGGAACTCCATCGAGGCTGGATATACTGTACTGCAGAAACCAGTAATATGCAATCTATTGTTTCCAGAAAAGAAATGTTTTCTGCATACATGTGCCTTTCTGCTTGAATAACAGCTGTACCATTTCCATCTAGTGAAAGCCCAACTTGTTCAGAATTTTTTTCTTCCTAGTACACTTTTACAAATAGTACTGACTGTCCTCATCTCTGCTGATCATTTAATTTGCTTCATATCCTCTTGCTTCCTTTCTCAATTTGCTTCTATTCTAATTTCTGATTTATAGTAATCACAATCACCTTACTCCCCCCACCCCCTTGATACATACTGGGGGGAGAAAGAGGTGGGAAGAGGAAGGGGTCATACCTTTTACTTCCTCTCTAAAGCAGGTTGTTGGATTTTTTTGATGAGTGTAATCTTTTGAGAATCTGGTAAAATATTCTTAACTAGTCCAATCAGGATTCACATTTTTCTGTTTACAGTTATTTTTCTCAGCTCATTTGTCTCAATTGTTTTCGGCTTTGAGTACCTGGTCCTTTCAAAGCACCAAACGTACACATTAGTGACTCCTGTATTTTATTCTTTTTCTACAGAAATGTAGTCAAGTTATGATCATGTGCACCTAAGCAGCCATGAATTGGTAGTTCTATGATCCTCTTTAGCTGTCAACATGAGGCCTAATGTAGACTTACCCTGTATGGACATAATACCTTCTGATTTAGGACACTCATCTATAATTTTTAGAACTAGAAGAAGTTTTAGTACCAACAGCATGACACTTCCAGGATATGTCACTGAGACCAAGTCCTCTACAATAACAGGGGGTTTCCTCCTATACCTTATAGATAGGTGATTAAAGATCTGGTCACCCTGTTTCTACCGTGACTTTGTGACCTGTAGATGATACCAACTACTGGGTGCCCGAAGTTGTGCTTTATGCATTAGAACATGGATCCACTCCTAGTTGAGAACATTGGTTTTCAAATTGTAAGCGACTCAGAAACAGCTCATGCCATTTCTGACATACAGTGCCACTCTACTCACTTTGTTCACTCAGTCCTTCTGAAATAGGTTATAATTTATTTTAACAGTGAAGGAGCTTTTAATTGGGGAATATCCTGCATCTGATTATAAGCAAACTTTCAGAGTTCATTTTCCCAGACTGAATGATCTAGGATTGAAGCCTTAAAAGGTACTGGTTTGGGGGCGAATGAGGTGACTCGATGGAACAGAGCTCACCAAAGCTTTCAGTAAAGCTGAATGTTTAGGCAGGTGGAAATACACCTATAAATAGCTGTTGTTTTTATCCTTTGTTCTGCTTGCTGTGCACCTGGGGGTGAATAAATAATGATTTGTTTTGAAGAATCTTTTTTTTTTAGTTGCTTTATTCAGCTGATGGCCACAGGTCTCAGGAGAAAATAGGCTCACAGGTGCCAAGAACAGTTAGGCTTGTCATGTTAACATGGTGGCTAAAAGGAGACTGCTACCCAGAGAACCCATGCAAAAATTGTTGGACTGAAGAGTTGCACCCCAAGAGAGAGGTGCACATACCCAAGCATGCCACGCAACTCGTCCCCTTGAGATGGACTAACGTGCAGATTGCACTGTAACTGGGAAAGAAGTATGGGAAGAGTGAGATGGAAGCCAAGTTATCTTTTCTCCCGATTTTTTTTAACACAAGCCTCAGAACTAGTATACTAGGGGTTAAAGCACAGCTGTGAGGTTCATGTTTAAGGTCACTTATCACCTTGTGATATAACAGCAGCCACCAAGGAAACTATATACAGCATTTCCTTAACAAACAGATAATTAAGCAGGTGCAAACAGCTATAAACATATAAATTGGTGCTGCCACATAAATTAAAGGTACACTTTTTCCCTCCCCTAAAAGTTTTCCTTTTCAAAATATTTCTATCGACTACATAAATATTTGTTCCAATTTCTGTTTTGGCTTTATTCTACCTATAAACAGCTTAACTATGCATATAAACATTAAACATCGATTTACCATGTCATAAAATGCAAACGTGCCTAGAAAAAAATTAAATTTAAGCTCATATACTATACCATACCATACATTCATTGCTTCTATGCTACACAAATCTGTTGTTTAACAAATGTTTTAACAGTTGATCACAATGGTTTACAGCTGATGACACTGCAAGACTATAATAATTTAAAATCTCACTGCATAATGTGACCATCTTGAATTTCTAAATCTGCTTTTTATGTTTCAGGCTGCTTTAATTACCACAGTTCTCAACTCCAACTCTTATGAAAATGATGGCAGAAAATCTCAAAATAAAAAGATAACTGTTGTCAAAGCCAAACATAGGATTATAGGATATTTTAAACCTGCTTTTTGATGGAAGTGGATCCCCATCATAGTCCACAATTTATTACCCAATTTCTTTTCTCCATGAAGTATTTCAGCTTTTAAACCTGAATCAAAGAACAATTTAAGTTGCACGCTTCTTGATACTTCTGCTGAATGGGATAAGCTTTTCTTTAAAACTAAAGCTATTGTAATACCACACAGAAGGCTACCTATTAGTTCAAATTTAGCTTTTTTACCCACTTAAAACCATGTGATAAAAATCAAACAAAACCAATGAACCAACCAAACAAAAATATCCATGTTTGGAAATCTCTCTCAGCTAACTCTGCACAAAGCAGGATGGTGTCTGCTGCATACTATTACACACCTGACTATCACAATACATTTATTAGAAGCAGATTAAAATGCCACTCTGCATTCTGTTTTAAATGTTTTATTTTGCCAGCTGGCTTTATTCAGCTATTGACCAGAAGCAGTACCAATGCATTTTTATTATGCCTAGCATTAATCTTAATAAACATAGCTACGCTGGAATATCTTAAGCACTGTGAACAAAGCATAAGTCAGCAATCATGCTTGAAGATTTGGCCAAACTCAGCACATCAACTTCTTCCCTGATACTTTCCTTCTCACTATTGCTCAGCGTTGTGTGTGTGATGGGACAACCAAGTGGTTAAAGTTGCCCTGTCAGCTATATCTCTAATCCATGTGTTTAAATCCCTGAATATAAGAAAAATCAATGTTGTAAGGCAATGTTTGTCAATGCCCTGTAATAAATACACTTACCTTAACAGACTATTCTCAATAGATTTCACTTCTTTGCTGCACTTCAAAGCTACATAGGGATAAAAAAAATAAATCATTGACCTGCTGCCACTGAAAAAAGAATGCGTGCTCTATACATTAGTAACCATGTGTAACTTTTATTGTCACAGCAACAGTAGCTGAAGAAACCTTTAATAAAACCTCATAGTTATTTCACAGGCCAAATATCAGTGCCACTGACACACAGGCATACACCAACAAAATCCAGAGAGAAGCCAGGACAAAAATAATGTGTGCCAATATCAGCTTCCTCAGAAACTGTTCTTTGCAAGCTTTTGGGCATAAACACCTGTGTCCTTAGACCAATACAGCTATAACCAACAACCTTGCTGCATAAAAGCAGTTTTCAGGTTGGAAGACGTGTATTAAGAGCATTCTCCTCAATCAAATCTGAATGTATGTATTTCATACGCTATATGATATTCCCAGATGCATGAAATACAGCATAACTTTCTGCGGTGTGAAAGGATTTACTAACATGAGCCTGCAACACGCACATAACCCACTAATGAATAATGAAATTCATCTCAATACGTGCCAATAAAGCCTTTAAAAAACATCATCTCCTATACTATCTATGCTAATAGTATGTGACAGATTAAAAGTCTTTCATTCACAGGTTTTAAAAAATTGTACTAGAATTATAGCAGAATGTATTCTGGAATTACCTTGATAAACTGCAAATATGGCCTGAAATCAAGCAGAAGAAATTCAAGGAGGTCAAGTGCAATGTCCTGCACTTGGGATGGAACAATTGCATGCCCAGATACAGATTGGGGAATGACTGGCTAAGCTGCAGCACTGCAGACAGGAACTTGGGGGTCACAGTCAACCAGCAGCTGATCGAGAGCCAACAGTGTCATCTCATAGCAAAAAAAGATGTCAACAGCATAGCGTGTTATATTAACAGGAGTGTACTGTGACAAATGAAGGGAAGTGATACCTCCCCTCTATTCAGCCCTGGTGAAACCTCGTGTAGAGCTCTGAGTCCAGTTTTAGGCCCCACGCTTCAAAAAGGATGTGGACAGAAGGGAAAGAGTCTAGTGGAGAGCAACAAAAATTATTAGAGGCCTGGGACGCATGACCTATGAGGAAAAGTTGAGAGTCTGGGGAAAAAAAAAAGACTGGGGGGTAGGATTTGATAACGTCTTCAAATACCTGAAGGGTGATTATAGAGAAGCTGGAGATGGGTTTTCTTCTATGGGTGTAGTGGACAAGGAGCAATGGCCTCAAACTGCAGCAAAAAAAAAAAAGGTTGCAGATTAGGAGGAAGTTTCTGACTATGAGAATGGCCAAACATTGAAACAAGCTACTAGAGAAGTTGTGGAATCTCCATCGCTGCAAATTTTCAAGAGCAGGTTGGACAGACACTTGGCTGAGACAGCTTAGCTGGGGGATGAGCCTGCCTTGTAGAAGGGCACACTAGATGATGTCTTGAGGTCCCTTTCAGTCTTAGTTTCCTATTTGTAAGTGTACTGTGAGTATACTGCAACTGCTTTTCTCTTTAATATCAGTCACCTCACAACCCGCAGCGTGCTCCTTGTGGGAAAGCTGGGCTCTTCCCTTCTCCACAGTTAAACTTCTCATTTCTGCCCTAGAGTTATCAGACACGATACCCCTGCCAAGGGACTGAGAAACAGAAAACAGACCGACTCATCCCTTTGACCAAATTTTCATGTGGAATGTAATAATTCTGGCCAGTTTCCACCACTCTGGTACACAGAAGATTGGACTTTTGAAGGCCAGGGCTGTGGGTTGCAACTAGCTGTCAACAGAAATGTAGTCTTTCTGTACAAACTTAATGACATCTAGCATGTTAACTATTCTAATTATTTTAACTATTTAACTCCATTTAGTAAATCCCTCATTATGGTATACCTGATACAATATTTACTCAATATGCACCAAAGCAATATGGATTTAACAGGAGTGCATTTTTTGAAGACAGCTAGTCAGGCTGTAGTGTATAACTTTAACAATGACTGCAGATCCTACAAAATAAAAAAAGTGTAAATATCTTTTACTTGAGTCCCTTCTGATGTTCTATATAAGTTTTTAGGTAATATTGCCTCTGCATTTGTGCTGGTGTTTCACAATACTATTTGATTTAATTCTGATATACTCTTCCATCTGATTACAAAATATCATACATGGTGCAAATGACATCAAAGTAACATGCCTATTCAACTCCATAACAGACCACACCTGACAAATGTGTTACTTATGACTCAAAGGTAAATTCTATGGCTGTTTTGTGCTTGTGTTTTTCAGCTAAAAATCAAATGTATACTTTTAAACATATAAACTGATTTTGAGAAAATAAGATAATGAAAACACCTATCAAAATAGCTTAGTTTTGACCTAAAATTCTAAACCATCTTTCAAAAGGATCCAGATGCAACTCAGACAGGCTTTTTTCCTCTCAGGTACTGCCAAGTTGTCCTCACTTTTCCAGTGATTTGCAATTATAGATTAATTTAATAGTCATATATGATTCAAATACCTAATGCCAATAGACTATTCAAGGGAAAAAAAGAGGCAGACTAAATTTTATGTGAACTTTCTTATTCAGAAGTAAAATGGCTGTACACTGCAATAAAGAAAAAAGGCAATTTATTCATGTCTGAATATGGCTGACATTCAAGCTGGATTTTCAGATTATCACGACCAGTATTTGTATAAACACATAGCAAGATGAGTGAATGTAGTACATGTAATATATCTGTTATTTGGACAGAAGAATTCAACCAAAAGCCTCCATCTCTCATTGTGCAAACCCAGGCCAGGTCCACTGCTTCCCATCACAACTAATGAGAACAATGTTGCATTCAGTCCCCAGTTAAAAGGGTAGTATCTTTGCTTGGCGTTTTAATGAGCATCTTTTCAATCCATGCAAAGAACTCTCCAACTGTATTGTGGTCAGCTTCTGTCATTTTCTCTCATCTTCTGAGATCCCCAGTCGTAGACTGCCTACCAGTCATGAAACGACCTCTACTATTCCACCACGGCAGTGAGATTCCACACACATCCATCTTGCATCTTCCTAATTTGTAAATACTCTGATGCTCCTACTGTGACGATTCACTTGTGAAAGCTCAGGTCATTGTTTTCCCATGGAATCTAAGACTGGCTCTGAATTTATTACAGGATTTGGGACAGCACTGTTCAGTATGGAACCAGTACGCTTAATGGTCCCTATCCCTTCCCCCATATGTTATGTCTCAACTTTTAGCTTGGAGGTCTCATGATCCAGTACCTAACATGAAATGTTCTTCCTTTATTCAGCCATGCAGTTCTTGGGAGGAATGGGGGGGAGGGGCAGTGTCCCACTGCCTGCCTTTTAGTTTGTGGTCATTGTTAAATCGGATCATTTGACTTTCAACGGCATCTCCTTGAGGAAAGGTAAGCTCATCCACCCAAAGTCACTGTTTTTTCCTGAGAATTGACAAATTACTTAAGCACCAACTAGCTTTGGGTACTACTATTACCATCATGGTAGAAGGCTTCCATCCAGTCTGATCTATAGTGGTCTACACTAGAATTATGCCAAATTAGGGACTGGAGAAATGAAAGACTCCACAGAGTTTTAATGCATTTCGTTATGCATATGGTAGAAATTCATCATTAGCAATGTAAGTAGGAAAAGTTCTGCAGATAGAAATGCAAGTATATTTCACCAGTCACAAATAAACTCTTTAAAAATCTTCTGATACTAATTTGACACAACTGGCCATATAATAGAGCTTTGACAGAAAGATGCTTTTATCACTTTCAAGAAAAAATTATATCTAAAAATCTTGGTAATTCAATTTGGGGTTACAATAAATCAATTTGGGGAATTTATATTAGAATAAAACATAAATGAATAGATTATGTAAATTTAAAAACCAATTTGAGGTAGGCCTATCTTTAAAATGCTATATGTAATTCAGATAAAGTTAACCAGTTTAGTGGTGTAAACAAAGATATTTTGTTAAATGACACTTCCATCAAAGCTTTATAACCAAATTAAAGTG
>NW_017728997.1:17157105-17165744 GCF_001723915.1 Gavialis gangeticus | reverse complement strand
TTGGGGAATTTATATTAGAATAAAACATAAATGAATAGATTATGTAAATTTAAAAACCAATTTGAGGTAGGCCTATCTTTAAAATGCTATATGTAATTCAGATAAAGTTAACCAGTTTAGTGGTGTAAACAAAGATATTTTGTTAAATGACACTTCCATCAAAGCTTTATAACCAAATTAAACTGAACACAAAGTGAAGGGTTACATATTTTCTGTGGCTTCTATAACAGCTAATCCAGAAACATTAACTAAAGTGTTATTGTTCATTCCTTATGCCTCTCTTTCATAAATTAGATAAAACAATGTGACAGTTACAGTACTTGGGAGTCTTATTCTACTGAGTGATTTCATAGGCATTTCAAAACCTAGCAAAGTAATGACTTTAAGCACTGATAAATCTTAGTTTTCCTCCACTGTTAAGAAAAAAAATCATTAATTAAAATAAGCAACACAATATCTAAACAATGCAAAAGTCAGAAAGTCACAGTGTGGAATGAATCAATGCCATGGTTAGAAAAGCAGTCAAAGCAACAGGATATAAAATATAACAGCAACTCATACACCTTCCTTCTTCAAATGCACAAGCCCATACCCTGTCCTCAGTCTATGGATGACACTCTCAAGAGCTTGACATATGAATGATGCTGGGACATGGCACAAAGTGTAGAATTCTCTGTTGCACAATATTTAAATCTCCATAAAAATTCATTCATTTCAAATGCTGAGCGTGTTCACCCCCAGTCAAAAATATAAAAAGGCAGCATCCCTGCCCTTCCCTGAACCATCAGACACATCATGCCAATACATCTTACAAAGTTAGTAACATGTCATCTTTCTGTTCAGGTACTATAAAGATAATTACAGTCATTCGCTGCTAATGAGCTTTTCTCATTAGCAGAGGGCTTTTCTCCATTTGCAGTGTTTTCACTAACCTTTTGAGTTTATTAGAAGAGGCTTACACTTCCATCTCTGAAAGCTGATAGAAATTTCCTTTACTCTTTTAGAATTTCCCCTCACCCTGATACTGGTGTTTTGGGTGGGGGGAGGATTCAATTATGTTGATAGCCCAAGGTGGAAAAGAGTCTCGTTCCGCATTTCATTCACATAACAAGAACATGCAAGCTGTTGTATGTGACACATGAGCAACGTGAGCTAAAGCAACTTGTTCCGCTTGTCAGCCTCCAAGAACCAACAGCAATGAGACACAATTGTGACAGCACGACTGCAGTACAGATGGGTCAAACATCTGGTCACTTTGAAATGGGATGTCAACTGCTCTTTGTACTTCAGAAATTTGATTCGGTGGCGCTCTGAAAACCATTACGTACTATTAGCTTCATACCTAGGTTCAAAATCTAGATCATATCACAACAATATTAGAAGAATCCTCTTGTGAGCCTTAAAGTTGCCATTAAAAAGTTAGCAGGACTCTCCAGATGACTGTCAGGTGCTGTCACTGTCCCCTAGAGACATCAGGTACATCATGCCCATAACAATTTAATGTGTTGTACCATTGGATCTGAGCCTTTTCTTGAGAGCAATTTTCTCATTTTGAACCATGGGAACTAAATGGATACGGATGATGGCAAAAAGTATTATCCAGGTATACACACTGAAACACACGTGATGTACTTAAGACAACAAAAATCCATATTAATTCCCAGAATTACTCATTTTTATTTTATGACCACAAAATCATTCTTTTATAGTCCAGTGTTTCATATAGAAATGAGTACTTCCTACTACTTTTTTTTATTACCTTACAGTGGAATTACTGATTGCATTATAATACATGCACAAGAAGGACTAATAAATTTTATTTGAAAAATCAACTTTATTCCAACGACATCAGTTCACCTTACAGGTGGTATTTCCATTATGCTACTACAGCAAGAGCAAACAATTCTACCCCATAACATTACTGGTTTGCATTTGTTCACCTCCGAGTCATTTTGTACAGGCAGCTGACAATCATGACTTGTAAATTATTTCTCTAACAACGGACGTTAAGATGAAGATGGTTCTGACCCTGCTCTGATATGTGATCATAAAAGCCCTTATTCATTCACATCTAAAATTGCTTTTCTTCAAAATCCACAGTCTTGAACATTATACATTTACTGAAACTGTGTACATAAGTGAACCTCAAGGTTCCTGGCCTGTTAAGTTGTATGTGGCCAATGCTCTATGCAGAACAGAATCGAATATGTGTACGTGCGAGGGACGGGGGCAGAGAGAGGATGTGTTTTCCCAGCTGTGCTCCTTAGCACCATCCAACACAATACAGCTATGCCCATAGAAGCATCTCAGATTTCACCTCCTTTCTGTATGTTAATTTAAATTAGCCTTCTAGTCAAACCAATAAGACATCCCCCTGGCTGCGGTGAACACAACCCCATGAATAAACTGTCTTCCCTTTGCTAGAGAAAAAGGCCAAATAGTGACACACACACTTCACGGAGCATCATTCTTGCAACAGCATCTACATAGTGTTTTTCAGCATGTGCAGAGCTGTTTTCTGCACATGTGCAGAACAGGAGGTATTTTTCTGCTTGTGCTCCCTAACACCACCCTAACCTACTATTCAGTCTGGAGCAAGCAATACTTTTCTCTAAACTTGGCCATAAAATTTTCTGTAACACCAATCAGGAAGGTACAAAGGGCCTCCTTAGAGACTTCAGGTCTATTGCACTAGCACCAGGAGATTAAGATATTATGCAGCCATAGTTCTCCACCCCAAACTGAAAAAATATATTTCATTTGCATAACATGGCATGCCACTTTGGCCCCCAGAAGAGGATAGTCTAAGGATCACCATACCTCAACAATATATTGCTGGAAACAGAAAATGGAAGTGGGAGTGCCATCTCAACCATAACTACAGCGCTGCCAATGTCACTGCCACCTCTTTCCAAAATGTTTACAAAGGCAGTTTAGCAGGCACACCCCACAGACAAAATGAGAAAGCAGAATTCCAGTTTCCAGTGGATAGCTGTAACAACAATATAATATTTTAAATAACACAGTATTAAATTTTACCATTCAAACTCTTCATGTTATTCTTTTCAAAAAAATTTGTTTTGTTACTGAATCTATTGTTTGCAAAGTCAGTCTCATTTTTACATTTAACCATATAAAGCAGAATTCAGCTTCCATTCAAACATTTCTAACTGCTAACTATGAAGCTACCAACTTACCCAAAAGGCTAAAATCTACTTTGAGAAAGTATTTAATGCAATCTACTTAGCAAAAACTTCCATTTGTCATCGATAATCGCAAAGAATGTGCCATTTTAGAAGCAGAGTGAGGGATTATTGAATGTCTCTGTAAGTATTTAAAATATTAAAATTAATCTCCGACTCATTGACAGTATCATGAATTCATATGCTAGGTACATAATCTATATATTGTAGGTTTTGATGCATTTATTCATTGTACTGTTTTGTTTGCATTATACAATTGCCTCTCCTGTATACTGTAACAAACCCCCCCCACCACAGAGAACAGTCAGCATCTTAAGTGACCAACTCTATGAAAGTTTGGGATAGCTAAAAACTTGTCCATTATATAATACTTAAAAGTATAATTGTTGTTTACTTCCTTTGATTTTTCAATATTTCTTTGATCTTATACATTAATATTCATTAGTCTTCTGATGTTGGACTAATGAGAATCTTAAGTGCTTATAAGAAGCAATTTAAACACTACACTATTAAAGATATTTTTCTGATTGATATGTTTATCTTCAATATTATCATCAATTTACTCTGTCTGAATTCTTCAGTATTTTTGTTAAAACTCTCGAAGATATACTGCACACACGGTGAACAAAGTGACCAACTGAAATGCAACTAAAGCTCCATTCTATCTGGCATCATAATCCACCATCACTGTGTTGCCCAAAGTAGAGAACAGAATAAATAGGTAATGCATGGGAACAGAATCAGTAATGATTATTTGAAGAGTCTTGTTTACTTCCTCTATGTTACATAACATACACGATTAATGTTTATGGTAAAATACCTCAGAAGCAAACAAGGGGAAACGTGGTGAATCTGCAAACTTTCTACTTGCAGAGTTCACAGGCAACCTTCAGGAAAAAAAGCATTCCTACTTCACCAGAACTGAATACCAGTCCACCGAGATTCAACAGCTATCCAAGCACACACCCAATAACTTGCGTTTGCTAGGGTTCATAAAACTGAGGCAGCACTCTTTATTTAAAGACTATTTTCGTAATAGCTCACCAGCCATCCACTAATAGATCCAGGATTGCTGTGGCAAAGGAACACAGGTACCGACATGTGGACTTTAGAGATTACCAGGTACTGAAGATACACAATCTAACATGTGGAAGCAGTGTTGCCTATCTAATTCTTGGGCTGTTAGGTGACAACTTCACTTCGATTTTTTTTCTCCTTTTTCTTTTCCTATTAAGCTGTAATGAGCCTGGTATATTGAGAAGACATGCTGTTTCCTTTTCATAAAACATGCAGTATTTCATTCCTGTGTGTACACTCTCATACTGTGCTTATTAAGTGATTCAATGAGTTCTGTTCCACAAGACTGTGACATTTTTCTGGACTCTATCATTAAACGGGATGCTATACACTACCTTCATCTTCACAAGGGTGAAGGTGTCTGGTGGGAGGTTTGGGCAGGACTGTACTGCACAAAACAGTCACCGTCTCTTTGGTATGGTCATATAATTTAATTACCCAATACAGAATGTAGGTCCACTTCTACTCTTGTTAAGAGTTTTGCCACTGATTTCAATGGAAACAGGACTGAGCCTTAAAAAAAAAAAAAAAATGCTGATTTATTGCAGAAGCAATTTAAGGAGTGAAGTTCCATCTTACTACATCTAATGCATATGCAAAGATAATTAAAATATGCATATATTAAAACTCAAAGATATACTGATACTTCAGAAGTAAGCTTCTATGAAGGCAGCTTTAGTAATTTTACTTATCTGAATAACTGGAAGGATACTTTGTGGAAATATCATAACTGATTAAAGCAGAAAATGAATTGCGCAAAACCCTAATATGAGTGGTTAATGGCACAAAATTCTCACTACCTTTAGTGGTACCCGAATTTGTTGTACAGTAAGAATTCCCATAAACACAATGTTCAAGTAATGGATTTATATTCTGAGCTTTCAATGTCATTTCTACTTCAAGTTTTGAGGTCTCAAAGATAACGTATGTTAAGCTCCTTTCTTTCTTTTTGTTCTTACAAAATATAAAGCTATACCAATTTGAAACTGTCCAGCAGAACAATCTCCCCAAGGATTCACCATGCTGAAAAATGAATTTACAACATTATAAAGTAACCTTCTGATGAACTCCTCAGTGCAAGATGTGTCAGAAAAGTGAGTTATGATACTGAGCAGTACAAATTCAGTCATGAGTGCCAGGATGCACACACACTGGCATAAACATGCATGTGCACATATGTTAAAAGACAAGGAGAAATATAAAGATGTCACTGGCCTGACTTTAAAATAGCTACTAAACTCCTAACTGGAGAGACCCTGTTAAGCACAAAATGTCCTTAAATCAAGGGCTCTAATCATGTCTCAAGGGGTGCTCAGCACCACACAGGATTGGACCCCAGTGACAAAGACCACATGATTGCAAAAAGAAAAGATTTCTGGGATTTTCAAACTTTTCTTTATGAGTGCCATTTTTTCTGTTCTTTAAGTTCTGAAGTCAGACAATCAAACACAAGTCCAGTTTTACGTTACAGGCCTTAGGGAGAAAGAGGTAAATTTTAACTAATCAATTTTAGAAGCCTCCAAGTATTATCGTGGTAGCTGTATATATACTAAACACTGTGATGCAAAGAGCTGACATGGTGCAGTCTCCCAGCAAAGCCATTTGAAAATGATTGCTGAATGACAGGACAAAGCATCCAATTCTAACTAAGCCTGATTATTTGGACCAGGGAAGCATAAACCTGCCTCTCTCCTAAGAATGACTGTTTCTTATCTTCTCCCAAAGATCAAGGTAGGTTAATACTCTGGTTTTCCCCTAGTAGGTTAGGTCTAAAGCTCTAACTGCTGATTCTGATATTCAGTGCCAAGTGTATACACATGCCATCATGGTATATATCCGACGGAAACATACGGCTGTCCTTACCAACCGCCTTATAAAACGTCACATAACACGTCACATTAAGTGATGCTGACATAAAGCGTGCTGATATCACAATATGGTACAATAAGTTATTTATGAAACTTGTGAAAAATGAAGAATGATATAAGCCTTGTTACACGTTAGAGGCTAACCTACATAGGGCACGCAAGCATTTTTCATACTGTAAGCTGTATTTTGTTTCTAAGCATTTTAAGGTATTCTATGCCATTTGTAAATTTCATTAAATCCTTTTATCAGATTGCCAAGCAACTGCTTTCGTGTCAACCAGAAGCTTTTCATGGTGGCTACTGGTAACTGAAACATCAACTTCTGCAAAATTTAAGATTTCACATAAAAAAATATCCATCTCTTCTTCCTTAGATACAAGGGCAACTTCCCAAATGTAATCCCAAAATTACTCAGTATCATCCTCCTGAGCCTGCAGAAAGACAGCGCCAGTGCCTCCGCTGCTGCTAATTTTGCCAAACAGCATTGAAGTAGGTTCTGTGAGACTCTGGACAGTTTTAGTGCTAATAAGAAACCTACCAGATTTGTGTCAGTTACATGTTACTGTTGATGCATGGAAAAAACTGTGAAGAGCAGCAAAACGTAGGCACTGCAGATATTGATGAGCAATGCAAACACTAACACCGAGATAAAAATAATAGCAGACATACTGTTGCTAGCTTTAAACTAGCAAGCTTTATCAGTAATTATTGGGTAGCCACAACAAGAGTGTGAATGGACTAGTCAAGCACCCAGCTCCTAAGCAAGGTTTTACAGCTCATCACAAATCCTTCGAAAGCATGGAAATGTTGCCTGCAATACCCAGGCGAGGTAATTTTAAGCTAGCTTAGATATTTCTATGAGCGCTTCAGTCACTCCTGCTACTGCCATGTGGACATATTCTGAATCCATCTCTTGTGAATGAGTCTAACCCTCCACCTAAAAAACATGGGTTATTTACTAGAGAAAGAGTTGCAGTTCTTTAAAGGGGAATAATATCCTTTTACTCATAAACAGGACACAGAATAATTATCTAATATTGACATTATTGGGCAGGGACGGGGAGAAGGGTCCAAACTTCCTATAAAATGTGTGTTAAAATATTGTCTTTCAATAAGGCCCTCACTTTCTGCACATTCAGGTAATACAACGCCACATTCTAGCTCATTCAGATTTCATCTCCCAATAGGCAAAGTCAGCTCAAGGGAAAAAATGTAATGTCAAAATGGTTTTGATCTATAAACAGAGCAAAATCTGCTGATTAGGTTCAGCAACAGATACAATTTTCAAAGTAAATGTAAACTTTACCAAATGTATTAACATTTAAGTAAGAAGCCATTACTGTTGTCTTGAAAATGGCTTCATTTCTCTGACCTGTTTTCATCATTTAAAAAAAAAATCAATGCAAATATGATCTCCACCACTGTGTAATGCTAACACAATGTCAATGTAATGGAAAAGGCCTTGGGTGACAGAGTCATTGTTTTTATGACAAAACTACTTAGACACGTTTCAAGTGCAGTTGTTTTCCTCCCCTCCCCAAATCTCCAGAAATATGTATTTAATAGAGGCCCAGTTTCTTACTGATTGTTATTGGTTGTGCGGCTGAAAACTGTAATTAGCCATGCTTCACTGACTCAGACATGAATCCTTTTGTGGTTTTGATTAGTATTCCTCCTGAATGTTAATGAACAGGACTATTGGAAATTCTAGGGGTTTCTTTCCTACCTTACTAAGCCACATGTGGCTCAAGCCAGTTAAATATTGTATATCTTCCAAATAAGTTATTTTAGCTGGAAAAAAATGTTACTCATTGATGCTATAAACATAATTTTAAAAGTAAATATACATAATAATGTATATTATGTATGTATATCATCAATACATTTTTAATCTAGAAAAAGTCTCAGGGTTTTAATTTTACCTGAGAAATTTCAGAGAAAAACAAACCAGTAAGTAAACACTGGGAATTTATTTTTTATTAGTTTAAGAGTAATTAATAAGGGTTACCAACAATGCAAACCTTTTATTACTTTAAATTCCACAAACTAGCACCTCTCCTGACCTTTAGAGAGCGAGATGCATATGTATACAGAATAAACAAAATAATTTCAAAGCAAATTCATTGAGTGCACCTGACCTTTGAAACAGCACAGATAATTTTAATCAGATTTGTACAACGTTAATCTGTTTCCATCTCCACCTAGCCACATATATTTTTAAATATCATGAAGACAAGCATGACCAAAAAACCTGTTTAAGGAAAAAACCCACAACATTAAATAAAAAGTTATTTTGATATATTTTTAGAGTCAGTACAGAAGTCTGAGTCCTGGATCCAAGTGTGAATACAGAATCTCTCTAGGCATCTGGCAGAGATTAGGCAACTGGGCTCCAGAGAAAAGGTGATGACAAGCATACTTCTGTCAGGAGAGTCAAAGAGCAGGCACTGGCCTCGGAGGAAGTTGTTCGCTCTCCCTCTGTGCAATTCCA
>NW_017728997.1:17148978-17152105 GCF_001723915.1 Gavialis gangeticus | reverse complement strand
TATATTTTTAGAGTCAGTACAGAAGTCTGAGTCCTGGATCCAAGTGTGAATACAGAATCTCTCTAGGCATCTGGCAGAGATTAGGCAACTGGGCTCCAGAGAAAAGGTGATGACAAGCATACTTCTGTCAGGAGAGTCAGAGCAGGCACTGGCCTCGGAGGAAGTTGTTCGCTCTCCCTCCGTGCAATTCCAGAAGAGAAGGGGGAAAAAAACTACCAAAACAAATCTGAATTAGCTACAGAAACAATCACTTTCTATACAGAATATACCTTCAGATGAAGGTGCAGGGAGCAGATGCAGTAAAACAGTTAATTGTGATCTTTAGCAGTCATGAGCAGACATCTTTTCAGCCAAAGGTCATTTCTGTTTGCACAATGCTTTGAAAGTCAGTCACTAAAGTGTTAGAGATCAGCCCAAGACAAAAGCAGTTTGGGTCACCAAGTAAGTTCTGCCATATGATTGATATTACTGATATTCAATGACAAGATAGGGAAGGGAAGCAAAGAACGTGAAGTGGCAAGTTCATCTTCAAAGATTCAGAGCAAATGTGTTCCTGCATTACTGAAGATCTAGTCGTGTGACAATAGGATCCTGATTTAGTAGAAATAGCAAGTAAAATGGTGGGCAGGGTAAAATACACATAACTAACCACGGGCTTTTTCAAAGCATGCAAGTGCTCAGTGAGTGACTTTAGAGGAGGAAGGTGACTGAAGCTCCAAAGCATCAGTAGGAATTTAAGACAAAGTTGTAATTTTGGTGGTTGCAACTGGATGGAAGTCCTCTTTGGTCTCATAGTGCTCTCTAGTTCAAATAACTTAAAGGCTTCACCATTCTGAGCCTATAAGTTATTTGACCCTACTGTACAAGGAGATTAAATGCTCTAGAATCAGTTATCCTTTTAAAGTAACCTTGAGAAAAAAACAAAAGCAACGGTTTTAGCTACACTAAGTTGTAAGTACAGATTTGTCACAAAATTCAATTTTATATATTGTTTATTTCCTTTTACTAGCAATTTTCACTTGTTTGTGATTTTTATTTTTAGAACAGTAGTTTGCCTTGATTTAAATCTGGATGTAAGATGAAAGATGGCATTTCAAGACACATTCAGCCAATTACATTATAAAATGAGGCTGGATGAAAGCCCTTATTTTCTGAACTGTACTTTTACATATCCTGTATTCGATCTTAAAACATACAATCTTTCTTCATTCCTTCCTTCAAGATGGTACCAAATAAGGCTGAAAAAGAGCACTGCCAAAAACAGAATCAATTGAAGGTATGTAAATGCATGTATGTGTACTCCAATGGCCATTCCTATGGACATCAACAGGAGCTGAGTGCATGTAAGGTAAAATGTAGCCGTGCAATTTACAGAGGGCCTGTGAACTGATGCATTTTCTTGACATCAGCTTCAGAACAAAAGCGAAAGACCAAAATGCATGCATTGTTTGAATCTGAATACAAGTGGCAGGTAACATGCTTTAAGGTAAATCATACAAGATATAGTAAATGCTTTGCAACAACTAAAAAAAAAGATGGCATGATAGTCTGACTCATTCATGTTTCTCATAAGCCTTTGTGCCAGTATCCTGATAAGAATTCCACATTTCATTGGCCAAAGCATTCATTTCATGCTGTACTGCAGGCAATGCATCTAAATGTACAGCTACACATATACATTTGGAAAAAAAGACTAAAGACATTCCTTTTAATTCCCCACATCCCGGACTTCAACTGCTCCACATTTCTATTCCAGCCTAGGGCAATCCTTCCACTTTGACCCTTCTACCAGTCAAACTCCTCCATTTGTATTTCCTCAACTTGCGTCCACAACTTTCACACATCTTGATTTTGGAACTAAAGGGAACATTAATCTTCAGGAAGTGATGACTAACATCTGCAAAATCAGCAAGGGTTACTGGTGAATAACCACAGCAATTCCAGCTCATTAGTGCTGGTGTCTAGTATAACAGACTGAAACTAAACTCCAACCTGATAACACGGACTACCAGCATTTGGTCATCAGCTTATACCTTTCATTTCCAAAAGGCATAAAAATTAGTGGTAGTAACATTTACTTTTTGTATTACAGGACTGTCTAGAGTGCAGGGGAAGAAGAATCAGAGCAAACAGGTGTGGTGGTCATTTCTGGATTTGAAATCTGTGGACCCAAGCCCCCTGTTCATCTGCTGTTGCTTCGTTCCCCAACATGCTTATAACACTTTGCAACTCTACAGTAACTTGTATAAGCAAATCTCAGGCTGTAGGGCATCAGTCAGTCACCTGTGGGGCCAGGAAGAAGTTTCTTCCCCACTGGATAAACCCGCTTCTATGCATCTCCCTATCACCACCACTTTCCTCTGTAGTATGAGAGTTAGGCCATGGCTAGAGATAGGATATAGAGCATGGCTGGCCAGTACTAAGACATGGTACTGCAAAGTCTCTCAAGTGCCTGGCTGGTGTGCCTTATACATAAGGTTTCATCTAATCCAAGTCAGATTGGAAAGGACCTTTATGGATGCTGGAATCATCTGTTCATACCTTAAAAATTCAGTGCTTTAGACACTGATGACTCCTTTCTCGCTGGTTCTCTATCTATGGTACACATTTCATGTCTTTGGAATACTGTGCAACTAAAAGCTCCTGGGGTTATCAAACTTTAGAAATACAGTGAGAGTCTGAGACCAAGAGAAAAACCAAATGATCTAGTTGTTCTTTCTGGCCTTGATTTCTATGGAACTATGAATAATTTTGGTGCTAGGAAGGATGACCCTAGTTCAAAAATCTCATATCAGATCCCCTCCAAAAAATGAGACTTTAAAATTAAACACACAGAGTGAGTTTTGGTCTCTCTTCTAACATTTCAATATGTAAAGGGAACTCTCCCAGTGTCAAATCATCATATTGTCAGAAAGAAAATTCAGTATTAATGCACATGAAATCATGGCAGGCTACGTGTGGTGGGGACTTTGCCTAGATCTCATTTGAACCTATCATATGGGACGAATCGTTCCCCTACTTCATTCCCTATCCTTCCTGTCCCTCAGAATGTATCCTCTGTACAATTTATTCTCTACCCTCCCAATATTATGTCCTTCCCCCTCCTCTACATCAGTGGTTTCCAAAG
>NW_017728997.1:17130795-17143978 GCF_001723915.1 Gavialis gangeticus | reverse complement strand
GATCTCATTTGAACCTATCATATGGGACGAATCGTTCCCCTACTTCATTCCCTATCCTTCCTGTCCCTCAGAATGTATCCTCTGTACAATTTATTCTCTACCCTCCCAATATTATGTCCTTCCCCCTCCTCTACATAAGGGGTTTCCAAAGTGGGGTGCACGCACCCCAGGGGGTGCGCAAGGTGATCCATTGGGGTGCAGGAAGAAAATATTAGAACTTCTATTTCTATTTATATAAATATACATGTATTGGGGGTGCGTGCTCAAAATTTTTTTACTGATAGGGTGCACGATCAAAAAAGTTTGGAGACCACTGCTCTACATGCCTTCTAAGCTCCCTGGAAGGAGAGTGGCCATTTTCAGGGGGAGCAGTTTTAACAGATTCAGCCCAGACCTGCTTTATTTGAACTGGCATAAGGAGAGAAAACAGTGCAATTTGAAGGCATAGAAATAGCTGTTTCTAAAGGGTCTGGTAGCTGAATGAAGGCCTGACCCTGTAAACTACAAAATGCCTTCTATTTGGACCTAAGCACTCAGAACTTTTATAAGCTTCAATAAGAGTAAGAGGTTATCATCATTATCCTTCAGGAATTGGAGTTAATTAAGGATATGCCCATATGGAGGAAAATGTGTTTTGGTGTGTTCTGAACTTAAGTTGGCCAACCTGAATTAGTTAACTTGAGTGAAAACAGCAGTGAGGGCAAGGTAAACTGGATTTTAACTGGAGTTGAAGAGCTTGCCTTTAAATATATAAGGGAGCCTGGAGCTGAACTGAGACTGCTAACCTAATTTAATATACAAGTTACTTTGTCTTCACGGGTATTTTAACCCAAGTTAACAACGCATCATTTTTCTGTAGCATAGACATAGGCTAAGTGCGCATCTTGTGCTTTTCTAAATATAGTCTTGACGTTTGCAAGTCAGTGGCTAACAAGGCTCTAAATATCAATTTAAGATTTACTGCAATTTAATCATCAGTTTACATGATTTCTGAATGTATGTTATCACATTTGAATATATCAACATGAAGTTGAAGCTCCTGATCTTATTTAAAGTTAGAACTTTTTCTCCCATTATGTATTTTTGCATTACAAGCCTGATGGTACCATTGGTTACTAATTTGGCTTTTTAAAAATATGATTCAAGGCTATTAAATGCTTAGCATATTCCAGGAAAAATTAGTTCAGTCATCCATATCATTAAAGAAAAAAAGAATGTTTCTATAAAAAAAGATGTCTCAGGTAATTTAAAAAATGAGCTACAGTACTGTGTTGAATGAAGACCAAGTTCAGTCAATAGCAGTTCCTTCTGTCAAGATTTGCTTGCTTCAATATGATCTATCAGTCAATTAAGACTGAAGAGACCCAGGCTTGCCTAGTTAGTAGTCAAAATTGCTTTTTCCTTTTTTTAAATCTCCTGTAATTCTGACAAGTCAGAACTGGCATTTAAACATATTTCACCAGCTTTTACCAGGTAACAACATTAATCTGCAAGAGGAGTGACATGAAAGAGTACAATGTTATCTTGTTAGCAAAAATTATTTACACACACGTTTAGGTATACCACTTTAACGTCATTGTAATTCTTATAATCGGTCATTTAAAGAAAGTTTTTAATAAGATGTTTCTGGGGTTTTTATTGGAACACTATATATTTCTAAAAAAATTAACCACTAGTGACAGTTTTTTAAAGACGCTAATGCTGCAGTTAAGACAGAGTAAGCTCTGACAGTGCATAGGGGCCCGGAGCTTGAAAAGCGCACCAATCAAAGCTACTCCAAGTTTTGAAGTTCCTTAGTATAAAATGTGCATTGCCATAAATGTAAAAATACATTAAGTAGGGAAACATTTTCACTACATTTGTGGTATCTATACATCTACTGAGCGAAGACACGAGAGAACAGGGAAGCTTGACACATAAGTAGACACAAATCTCTAATGTATTACAGGTGTAAGGACGAACACTGGCCAGCAACAGCTACTAAAGTCATAGAGCTGTTGAGTTTCAAAGCTGAGTTTAAAAGCTTTGAATGGGCAGGAAATTATAGCATGGCTGCCCTTTGCAGAAGGGGAGAGGATTCCTATGTGGGTAACCATAATTTTGACTTTAGTTAGATCCCTGCTGTTACTATTATGAGATTACTTTGAAACCTCTGCCACAAGCAGAGCTTTTCTAGCTGCTATCAGTGATGCCATACTGATTTTCGCTCTCAGCACTGCCCATTTCACTAACAGATATATTTCCCCCTCCTTTTCTTAGTTGTATATAAAATAAAAATATGACCACTTGACTATAAAAATCTAAATAGGAAAAACAATAGAGTAATTTAAGTTCTTTCCAGGCCATGCCATAAATTTTCCTCTGCTGCTTCCCAGTCTGTTACATTCCCACTTCTTTTATATAGAAGCAGAATCTTTGTCATTCTAAATATGTCAGATGTTGTGACATTTTGCACCAAATGAGGAATACCTGATACCTATTTATCAACTGATATTCCTTTGCAAGTATATATGGCACAGCCTATTAATGATAAACATTAATAACTATATACAGGATTAAGCTACTTCCTTTTTCATGTAACAAGTCTTTAATTGTTTCAATATGGAATATTCCATGACAATATCTTAGCAAGACAGTTAAAAGCCACTAAATGCATTTTGCTCATCTTTTAGAACATCTGGTCTAGATATATATGCAGCTTTCTTATTACATGGTCAAACATCTCATGGACTTGGTCAAGATCTCACAAGAGCATGAAATAACTATTCGTAAAACACATTTATCAAGTTGCTATATTTGCTCACTGTTAACTGGAATATGTCCTCCTGCATCCTAAAAAGGGGAAAAATGCAATATTTTGAACCCTTGGAGAATTCAAAATCTTGACAGTTAAGGGGATGTGAAATCCAACGTACAGAAAATATTTTAACATACTCTGCTTGAGTAACAGAAGATATGGACAAACTCACCTGGTAAGTGCTTTAAAAGAGGAGGTTGCTGCTCAAGTTACAATAAAACCATAATCACAGAATGATGCAAGTTAGCTATGTCACCTTAACTTTAACCCTAGAAGTAGTAAGGTTAAAGCTGCAGGGTTTTTGCTACACTTGCATCACTACAGGATCACACAAATATAACATCTATTATAACAGCTTGTATCGGTATTTTTTGAGATCTAGGTCTGTCTGGACCTAGAGCTGTAGCCCCCCAGTGGCTGATTCACAGAAAACATAAAGGTACATTCTGCTGCTACCAGTTAAAGCAGTTCTCCTCTTGCTCAAATGGCAGAGGCTGGTTACCTCCCAGGCAGAGCATGGCTGTGCATCCAGACGAGCATGGCTGTTCGGTATGTGGCACTGCAAACCCATCCGTGGTGCCGCACGATGCACATTCAGGCATTCCCCATGCCGCTACCTTGCAAGGGAAGGGGGTTTGACCCCGGGTGCATGGAAGAAAAGCAGGGCAGCACATGTGATGGCAGCTCACACTGTCCAAAACTGGAGCCTGGCTGGCCAGAGCCACACTCCAGCTGCCAGCCAGACTCTCAGCTGCAGAAGCACTACGGCTGTAGCTCACTAAGGCCCCCAGGAAATGCACAGTAGTTGGCCTCAGCCTCCCCTGCCCCACCCAGAGTAACCTGCCGCATGCCAGAGTGTACATGACACAGGCGTTCCCCGGGGACAAACAGCAACAGCACAAGGTGCACCACTGCTACTTATCTCCAGGAAACCAAAAGTCCATGCTTGTCTGGACATGGTCAAAGGATGCATGTAATTGTGACAATATGCAATAACTTAAGGCCATGAATTTGTGATCAATCTGTTCTGGTCGCTCTCTTCTCAATGTATCTGCACTTTGTATGGACACTTGGGCATGTTTGACTTGTTCTTTTTAAGATTTTGGTAACATTTAGCATAGCATTTGCTCTCACGCAAGTAGTGAACCAGGCAGCCTATAATTTCTGATGCATTACACAGATATGCTAAAGGCTTGCACCTAGCTTAATATAATTAGCTGATTAGCAGGTAACCTTAATCAAAGGATTGAGTGACAACAAATAAAAGTCAGTGAACTAATACAAAGCAAAAAAAAACAGTAGTAAGAGTTCTAGCCACTTGGGGAGGTGGGTGTAACTGCCAGTCACAAATGCCAATCACAATAATGTAATAGCAGCTGAGCTATGTAATGATTAATCTATGACAAGTGGGCCACAGAATGCTAAATAAAACAGAGGGAATATGTTCCCAAAGTAAGTATGTATAAATCAAAGGGGAGTCAACATAACAAAAATATGCAATGATTCCTCATAGTGCCAATGAGGAGAGAAAATATCAGGATGTCGACTCTCTGCTATCTAGGGAAGCATCAACTTCTCATACCTACTTTGGGTATTACCTCAAAGGATTATATAAGTAACATGAATGTTACTTATTTTTCTTCTTATTCCCTTGTGTTGTTGTACTCTGGCTTATGCTAGTGAGGCTAAGAGGGCTCCCTATTTACTATAGCAGCAAAATGTAGACCAAACAATGCTTGACCGCTGCATGTTATATTCTGGTCAAACTTAACTGG
The DNA here is from genome assembly GCF_001723915.1 of Gavialis gangeticus. Classification (NCBI taxonomy): domain Eukaryota; kingdom Metazoa; phylum Chordata; order Crocodylia; family Gavialidae; genus Gavialis; species Gavialis gangeticus. The sequence goes on along the minus strand of NW_017728997.1, from coordinate 17,139,406 downwards.
TATAGACTGGTACAAAATTACAGATTAGGCCGCAAATTCCAAAACAGATCACTTATTAGAAAAAAAAGTGACAGCAGAACAGATTACATGTTGACCATTATTGGAATTCTAGTCATACCCTCCTAATACAACACACTGTGGCATCTTGAAGACTCTGGCCTCATAATAAACAGACTACATTCAACTGGCAATGAGAGATGCTTCTTTCTACTAAGTATCTCATTGCAGGTTATCTTGGTGATATGAATACTTTCAGTTTACACAGTATGCTTACAGGCATCTGATGTTGTAAAAATGTTCCTGCAAAGGCGCTTACAATTTTAAAAAACCCTAATATATAATATATTAGGGAAAAATTCAAAAAACAGTCATCTTCAGGATAATTGAAAAGTACATTCCAGTAGGCTACACAGAATCAAAACCTTTTTCCATTTAGGTATTCTCTCTTGCTCCTGCTATTTCAAATGTAGAGGAAATTTATCCAGGTTCCAAGGTAAATATATACTAAAGGAAGTTTCAAGGTAAATATATACTAGAAGTAGAACCTTATCAAAACAAGCTCTTCATCAATTCTCCTACCTATAGAGAGGGAAACGGGGAAGTACGAAAATGCCCTCTTAAGTACCGAGTTAATAGAGAACATGCAATCAGATTTCATCTACCACTGGTATCTATACATCCAATCAAGCTATCTGAAAATTCAATCAATATTAAATATGCTCCAAGTTTTAAATCTAACAGTTGCCATCCTGTTATCTCCTAACTGCTAGGAGATAACACAAATTTTCATTATAAAGCCACCAACTCATTTTTAACCTACTATCTGTCTCCTAATGTATGGCTTAATTATTCCATGTGACAGTTTTTATGGTGATTTATACTTGAACATGCCTACACAAGTGCACACAACCAATGCAGGCTTTAAACCAGAAGAGTCCTATGTATTGATTATTATGCAATGCAGACTGCACCTTATTGGCTTGAGATCTACTCACCTACCCTCCAACTTAAGTTTTCACTACCTTTTCTACTGTGTTAATAAGTCACCTAGTGTCTGTACAGTAAGTAGAACATATTTTCAATGTGGTATTTCCACCTCAGCAGAAAAACTAATTGAAAATATTTCTGAATCTCAAATTTATTAGACTTGTAGATTTTTTCTTAAAACAAAACCAGAATTATTTTAAAAACCAAATTTGACCTGAAGATGTCTATATAATGAAGAATATTCTGCCATTCTGAAATGGTGTTTATTACAGCCATAAAATTCTTAAATATTTAATAATGAAACATGCAGTAGAGAGACTTAAAGCCTGAAATCATTAGGAGATGTTCCAGAACAAGAAATGAAAAGAAACATACGTTTCTCTGTACCTGTGATTTCCAATTCCCCTTAGATATGGATCTAAAATCTGTCAGCTTAGTTGTTTTGCTACTGTATATTAACTACGTATGCAATTAAATCAGTTGTTTTGACTCACAGGATACCAAACAACTTGGTAAAGTATCTAAAAATAATGAATTTGAATTCTAGATACCATGTGGGTTAATAAGAATCAGGTGGCAGAGCAGAAGCAACATGTGGTTGGAAGAGTGAGTAAAAGCAGCAAGTCCAGCCACAACAGAAATGTCAGCGAGCATTGCAAAGCTGCTGCTCATGTATTATTACTTTTAAAATATTTTTTCTAAACTAGAAAATACAGCTGGAATAATTCACAGATCAGTTCCACTTTAGGGAACAATTATATCATTTGTTTACATAAAATATCAACTTCCAATTACATTGCAAACTAAAACCAAATTAAGACCTGACATCGCATCTAACTTTTAAAATCTCTTTACTGTCTCAGTTTGTTTACAATCAAGTAAAATAATTTATTTTATATGAATTTAGGCCTTAAACTAACAAAACAGTTAAATGCATACTTAGATCTCACCACATGTAGTCTGTTAACTGAATGAGAAAAATAATGACCACAGAGTTAATCTGGTTTAAATAATCTGCTTGTTTAGGACTTTAAATTTAGTATTTCAAAAAGGGAAATTTGGAAACTAAGTGGAACTGACATATCCACACTGCTGTACCAAGTCCCTAGACTCAGACTCAGTCCAATAGGTTATTAGGCCCAGAACACTTTCTAAGGCTAGTGTATATTGGCCACTTAAATTTTAAATATACAGTATTTAAATATTGTGACCTCTGTACCAATATTAAAACTATTTATGAAAATAAGACCATGTGAAAGAAGAATCAGCATATTCTCTGAACTACTGACACAGCCTCAGTATTAATTCGATGAGGCTACATGCAGCAGTGCTGTGTAACCATCATTAAATGAATCAGTAGTTTCAGATACTGACAGAAGCATAAAGGTGATAATCTACTTAGTCACTGAGTTGGCTTCATAGCACCTCAGAGTCAGAAAATCTGAGACTATTTGAAACCCTAAAAAGAAAAGATTGCATTTCTCAATGAGATTGCCAAGAGGAGATGAAATAGAGCTAAAACAAAGATGCCTGCAGCCTTTGTAGCTACGTGTTCCTGTTTTCCCTCTTTGATTCAGATACTGTTCTTCCATCACCTATTGTCATTTTTTCTTTTGTTTTTTTAAAGTTAACAGTAAAAAATTAATTACATAATCATGCAACTTCCAGAAAGACACAGCCTTAAACATTTTATTATTTTGCCAGCTACAACACCAATAGTAAATGAAGATTCAGAAATAAGGGCTTGTTTTTGTAGGTACAAAAGCATGGCTTATTTGTTGTTTCCCTAACAGTATCACTTCTGTTACAGAGTACAAACTGAAATATAATCCTGGTCCCCTAGAACATACTTTGTAGGCAGCAAATTTATCTTATAGCCTATGAAAATCAGACACTACCATCAGGATTTAATGAACTGTCCAAGTATGATCTATCTGACATCTACCTTCTACTTGTCTATACATTGTCAACAGAAATATGAACTTTCCCATAAAGAAGTAATGGTTCTTTCCATGGTCCTTCCATGGGAAAACAGAACATTAAAGCTACCAGTCTGCTTCTACGTGAGACAGTCTAAATAAAAGTGTTTTTCCAGGACACCAACAATTTGATACTTGGACAATACAATATTGCCTAACCAATTTTGCCAGAACCACTGCCATTTTTATGAAAGAAACTGGTGTTTTTGTTCTGTAGTGCAGTACCTCATATAAATTTATACATTGCTAACGGTAATTTTTCTCCAGTGTGTACAACTACACATAAAATTTTTACAGGCTGTAAATCAGAGTAGTGGAGGAGGTCCTGCTGGAAAAGCAGAATGTAACTAGTAAACATGCACCACTATTTATTTATATACATTTATACACGATTTCAGGTTTTTCATCCTTTTCAGAACGTTGCTTTAGTGGTTACACTTACCTTTTGTTCCTTAGATTTAAAAGTTTTTTAACACAGTTTTAATCTTTTTAACATGTACTTAGCCCTTATTATACACAAGTATGAATGCTATACATCTGAGTTAAACTAGGAGACCTAAGTATCACACCTCTCTGACTCTTCCCTTGAGACACTAACCACAATGGATACTAGAAACAAGGGAAAACATTTTAAGCAAAAGGTCTGAAAGAGAGAGAGGAAGCTATGTGAAAGCCAAAGGACCTCAATATTCTTATTACTGACATCAGCTCAAAATAGCACGCAAAGCTGCAACAGCATCAGCCACTATCTCCATTACTGTCTTCTTTTCGTACTATGTTTGACCATGGTTGTATTATCTTCAGTAAAAAGATTACACTCTTTCTGCAGTTGTATTACCTTGTAAACACTGAAGCAAGAGTGGCTGTTGGCAAAGTATCTTTTCATAGGATTTCAAACCGTACCTGTCTGCACTACCTGTACTTTCAAAGAACTGACTGTTGTGAAGCATGCCTCTCAAAGGCCACATCCTCACAGACAGCAAGGAGAAACAACAGTAAAATTTGACTCAAAAGCTGCTCTCCCTATGAAGCTAAAAAGCAAACCAGATCAAGACTATAACTACATTTAACTGGTCTAGCAACATGCAGATGCTTGCAAGCTTCTGGGAGCTCTGCTAGACTAGTCGTGCCAGTAGGATTGCAAAGTCCTCTCTAGGGAAGGCACCCACTGCTATATTCACAGCACTTGGCTGACAGCACACATGGTTTTGTCTTTAGCTGGCTGCTGCCTGTCTACACAAGTTCCTGTACTTCGTAGAAATTAGGTACCGTCAAAAGGACTCAGAGCACATGCACAGGCAGAACTCTGTAGGACCCAAAGCCTGGAATTTGTCTTTAACCATCATCCCAACTTCTCTCACTGAGTAATGCAAGAGGATAAAATTGTTTGATACATTCTAATACAATGTTTGGTAATGTCTACATTCATAGGATTATGCACACAGATCTCCACTTTCCTTTCCCTTTTTCATGTCTTTGTGACAAACATACTTAGCAGAGTTCACAGATTTGCTGAACGTAAACAGGCCACACTGTAAGCATTTCTTCTGGGGCCTTGAACTTGCAACCTCTGAGCTGTCAACCATGCAACTTAGTACCCACATCACCCCAGCCCATGCTGATTTCTACTTAAAAGGGAAAGGAACTTTAAATGTTTTAAGGTTCACATCAAAGAATAAAGGCCTACTGGAATGCACTCAAGTAGTTTGAAACTTTCTCTTCTTCACTAGAAATGCAAAAACCAGGGGGGCAAATTCACTGGCCTCTGCACCAAAGATCATTCTTCAGCCACAGGATGTCAAGACCCCCTTTCTTCAGAATCCTGTTGTTTCTTCAAAATACCAATTCAGCATGTCAGATGTCCTTTTCCCCTTGCTCCAGGCTCCCACAGAAGATCCTGTCAAGACGCTCTTCAATGTATCACCTGCGACTTTGTAGAAAATGTTATCAAAGTTGTGGAGGGAGAAGCTGTTCTTTGTTTCATTCTACTGCATGCATTAATACAAAATGTACATCAGTTTAGCAACCAGGAAGTGACTTAGTTATCATTTTTTAAAGTATTTTCCCTCACATAAATATTAGCTAATGTACTCCCATTTTCTTCCTTTTGAATCAGAACCTTTGTCACAATTCACTTAGAAGTGCATATGTCATCTTGGCTTTTTGGTTAAGAGTCTCGTTGGGTGGCTCCTAAGCTAGTCGGGACTGAGTGCCACTGGCATTACACGGTTACACTCTCTGAAAGCAGTTTGCTTAAAAGTCAAAAGCTGCTTTCTTCTTCCTTGGCAGATCCCTTCAGGAATTCTCTTTTCCAATTATATGCTGAGTTCCTTACATAAACCGATCCCTTCCTCCAAAAGGCTCCTGCAAAAGCCTTCCTACTTCCCTGAAGTTCTGCAATCTGTTTCTTGCCACGTAGTCTTCCAACTAAGAGCACATATCAGTTGGGGTCTTCACCTTGCCACAAAGGCTTGTGTAGGAACAATCCCCCTTCCAGGAGCTCAAGGGCTTTTAGGGTGACCAAGCCTCCAGCTCTCATCTGAAGCCTGCCATCAGAGTATCAGCTAACTGGCAGCGTATTAGACACAGGTGGGGCAAGATTCAACTCCCCCTAACCAGAAAGCTATTCTATGATACAGAGTTTATTAAAATCAGGTTTTCTTCAAATAAATGTAAAGATTTCTTATGTCCCTAACAACGGAAATGCTGCTGCAGAGCTGTTTTGTTATGCAATATAATTGTATCCAGTTGTGTTAGTATGCAATTGCAAAAAATATTTAAAAATACTACTGGATAACTTAATTAAGAAAACTCAGAGGGTCCAAACTCTGACACTGCGTATTTATCACTGATCATCAGAATTCTATGTACTTCTTCTAACATACCAGACCAGCCATCAATTCTGCAAAGATGTGTAATTGCAACCTGATCCCAAAATTACCTAGGTCTGGATTTAGTGTTTTGTTTTATTTTTGAAAAGTTCATATTAGATTAAAAATGTAATGTTTACACGCACAGAACATGGCAAGTGAAAAACAACAGGGACACATGAAGAACATGGCATGTTAAAGAAACCTGATATGCTTCTTTACAAGGAACGTTTGGAAAAGGACAAGAAAGAACGTAATTTATTAAGACTTCAATCAAGATTATTCTACAGGCTGTCCTGGAAATTGGAAAACTAACAATGAAATAAAAAGTATGCCACCCTGTTGAGAGTAATGTAAAACTGGCTACAAAAGTTCTGAACAATGCAAACAAAAGTAATAAATAAAAGGCACATTAAATTAGAAAAAGAAAAAAGAATGGTGCTGAGGAGATAACTATTGGACAGGTCCAATAAATAAATGTATTCAGGACATAAAATAAAGGAACTGTAAGCACATCACAGGTAGGCTAGATTTTGTAGCCCTTCTATGAGGTAAGTCCTCATTCTAATAAAGCATGTAGTAGTTTTTCTACTGATTTCGGCCAGGTAAATTTGGCCTAAGGCACAGGAAATTCTACTGATTTAAAAGACAGACTAATCACGTCAATAGCAAGCTTATGTAGAATATGCTTGCTTTTTTTTCTTTTTTTGTTACACTGTCACCTCATTCTCATGCACCTGTTCTATCTTGTCTTTATAGACTATAAGCTCTTTTTGCAGGTGCCAAATGCAAGGGGGGCCCAATATATTTGGGGCCTCCTGAGGCTACTGTAATATAAAAAAAAAGTTGCTGTTCAAGTAGCCAAGCAATTATATATTTTGAGGTTTGGAGAAACAGACAGATTTAAAATAAGTTTAAATGAATGTACAGCTACCCATTGCAGGAGAAAGACTTACCAGTTCACTTCCAAAAGAGAGGAAATCTATCTAATGCAATGCAGAAACAGAGCTGGGTAAGAGAGGGCATGAGCTTATTATACAATACAGCTTCAGAAAAGACAAATCCTTTCATATACACGCAGGGTTATCACATGTGAGATGGGTAGATAATCCTGCTGTATGCAAGAAGTTATGCTAGCTGACCCAGGTCATTGTTATATTGCCCTGTCATTTATGCATTCTGCAATTTTCACTTAGAAAAACTGCATGATAATTCTAACGAAGGGCTAATGCAGTAAAGTCAATAAAAGGATGGGGTATAGCAGGAATATAGTTAAATATAAATATTATTCTGCATACTCAAATACTTTAAATATTTAAAATAGACTTTTCATTTCCTCAGTAACATGAACCCGCATGATCCGGGGACAACGGGGCAGACCCTACAGTGAGAGACTGCGGGACCTGAACCTATTCAGCCTCCACAAGAGAAGGCTGAGGGGGGACCTGGTGACCGTCTATAAACTCACTAGGGGGGACCAGAAGGGTTTGGGGGAGACGCTGTTTCCCCTAGCGCCCGCTGGCATAACAAGGAGTAATGGGCACAAGTTGATGGAGAGGAGGTATAGATTGGACATCCGCAAAAACTACTTCACAGTTAGGGCGGCTAGGAGCTGGAACCAACTTCCAAGGGAAGTGGTGCTGGCCCCTACCCTGGGGGTCTTTAAGAAGAGGCTGGATGCCTACCTGGCTGGACTCATTTGAGTCCCGTTTCTTGTTTTGGGGTTTTGTTGTTCTCCCGCCCTGGCGGGGGGTTGGGCTAGAAGATCTACTAGGTCCCTTCCGACCCTAAATCTATGAAACTATGAAAGGAAGAATAAGCATGTAAAAACAGTATTAGCCATTCCATTAACAAAACACTGGAGACTACAATCATACTTTCCAGGGGTTATAGACAGGTATAACAATGGTATGAGTATCAAAGGATACCTTTATGAAGTGAGAGGATGTAACTACCTAATTACCTACTATTCTGTAAAGATGCAAGCGTAGCAAAACCACTGCAACTTTAACTCTGTTTCCTTCAAGGTTAAAAGTAGGGCAATTTAACAGAATCAAGCAGACCTAACAGGGGCACATCATCTGTTATATTGTGACATAGCAGCAGCTTCCCCTCTCCTTTTAAAACAGATGTTTGTCCAAATGCAGGGATTATAAAAGAAGTTCTCTTTACCACAGATTTAGGCGTACATTCTTTTTATATGTATTGGGAATTATGAAAATAATCCTAACATAAAAGTTAAAAGTTACCTGCTCATTTCTATACTTCTGCATTAAGTAGTAATGTCCAAAACATTAGCCTACATCTGGCTAGCCCTACAACTGAAACAATGGTCCCCTTAAAACAACATCTACTTACACAGATTCACAGAAGTTTAGGACTGGAAGGGACCTCGTGAGATCACTGGGTCCAGCCACCCTGCTCTGGGCAGGAAAAACTACTGGGATCAAATAACCCCAGCAAGGTGTGCAGCCATTCTGCTTCTGAAGATCTCCAGGGTTGATGCCTGCACCACCCCTGCTGGGAATCTATTCCAGAGTCTGGCCCCATGAACCATAAAGAAGTTTTTCCTTATATTCAGTCTGAAAACTCCTTCTAAAAAGTTTATGGCCATTGCTCCTGGTTTTCCCCCAGGGTGCTTTGGCAAATAGTTGTTCGCCTAGCCCTTGATATATCTGTAAGCTGCCACCAAATCCCCCTGAAGTTCTCTCTTTTCTAGGCTGAAGAGTCCCACATCTGTCAGCCTTTCCTCATATATGGCTTGCTCGTCAGACC
>NW_017728997.1:17122659-17125795 GCF_001723915.1 Gavialis gangeticus | reverse complement strand
AGCCCTTGATATATCTGTAAGCTGCCACCAAATCCCCCTGAAGTTCTCTCTTTTCTAGGCTGAAGAGTCCCACATCTGTCAGCCTTTCCTCATATATGGCTTGCTCTTCAGACCTCTAATCATACAAGTGGCTCTTCTCTGGACTCTCTCAAGCTTCTCCACATCCTTCTCGAAGTGCAGCACCCAGAACTAGACGCAGTACTCAAGCTGTGGCCTCACCAATGCCGAGCAGAGCAGGCAAATAACTTGCTTAGTTAGTACCTGACTTCCAGCTTCCAGTGTTGTTTTACCTTTATTGTCTGACGTTTGCTCAGTTAAAAATAGTATTATTATAAACACCATGTTTTAAAAAGAGTATGTGAAGGGACTCAATTATACTTTACTTCAAAAGTTCCACGCACTGAAACGTATACGGTAGCACTGACTGAAATTAACAACATCCAATGGGATATATCGGTCTAAACAATACCAACTGCTCTCCCCAGGAAAAAAAAAAATACTCAAGCTTAAAGCAGCAACAACTAAAGATTTCACAGAAAGTGGCAGAATTGACAAGTGAACCACATTCAGCCTTTATGAGCACTCCAAGCCTACCCTTCAAATGAAAAAAGCCATGCGTACATGGAATTTCTTTTCAGCGCACAGAAAGGAACTTTTAAAGATAGGAATACTGCTCAACTGTCACTCAAAGAAGATTTAAAACTACTCTGAATATCTTAAAATGTATTGGAGGGGAATATGAAAGCAGGTTATGAAATCAAAGGAACTACGATATGTTGGACATAGCAGACATCTTGCTCTAGGGAAGAGAGGTGAAGTACTTAATGCAATTTTTCCATTAGACATTTCAATGATTCAATTTAAAATTAAGTGGCCAAGAACTAGCACATAGAAATAATATTTCAGAATGTCTTATTTGAATCACTGACATCAAATATTTGAAAATAAATTACTAAGAAATCTGCCTACAGGTAAGACACATTGTGTGTAATTATTCTTTCAAGTGAACTTTATAGGTACCTGCTTAAGAATCTTACAATGTAAAGTTTTCAATTTTATTATGCACTATATAACTAACTGTGCCGTGAGTTCGTTATACCTAAGCCTCTTTCTTTTCTTCCCAGTAACCATCACTTTAAACAGAATGTCACCAGACATACAAGTTAACTATGTTATTTAAATTAATCCCATCATAGAAACAAGGTCAAAATGACCAAAGTAATATTTTGTCAGTGACTGATTTCTCTACATTATGATTTCCTTATTAGTTTCCTAATTGGATTAGAAAATTAACAAGTTAGTCTCTAAAGCCAGAAATAGACGTTGCCAAACAAAGCGGATGAGATGAACTGCTTCATTAGGCAAAACACACATTGCCTCCTGTCCTGTCCTTGATGGTCTGGGACAAAGGGCAACATGATCACTGGAGGCAGCTATAGCTAAGTGGGGAAAGCCCTACTTTCTCAGCCAGACTCCCCCAAAATCAGCTTTCCCCACTCAGACAGACTCACTCCTGCAATTGTGGGGGATCAGTCTGGCTGAGCAGGTAACTCCACTTAAGGAGACAGGCCCCAAAATTCCCCAAGCTGCCTCTCTGTACACAGGGAAAGCCAGGTAGAGGTTCTGGGGGTTAAGAGGCCATCAAGCCTCCAGAGTACCTGCCCAGGATGGCTAGAGGGTGTGAGCAGCTCAGGCTACCCGTGTTCTCCTGCCAGAGTTAAACAGACATCAACCACAATAAAGAGGCAGAGTCTATTATTACCTTTTGTACCACCACCGATTCTCCTTTAACGCACCACGACAAAGTGCAGCAATGTCTATTCATTCACAATTTGTGTTGCCATAAAAAAAAATATTATGGCAGCACAAATAAGATACATTTCCATCCTAAGGTGCCACCCTACTCTGTCTCTTACCTAAATGGATTGAAAATAACTTATAAAAGATAAGAATTTACACAAATAGGAATTTGTACTCCAGACGCACATCCCTGTTGTGTAAAAATGTACATACAGCACACGCTGTGTTAACCAACATGGGTGAGGTAAGGAAGGTGCCAGGTATCTAAAAATTCTGGTTATCTGAGGTGGGGGTTTTCAACCTTTGTCAGAAGGGGGGGGTGCTGGGGGGTGGCAGCAGCCACACACAGAGCAGCAGCAGCAGCGTAGGGCAGTGGCTGGCAGCAGCGTGAGCTCTGCACTAGTACTGCTGCCTGCATTTGTGAGCTTTCATTCAATCTATACTGCTTAGACTTCAAGCAGTTGAATTTTTATGAAGGAATGGTGTTGAGTTTCCCAAATGAGCCAAAGGCAACCATGTGCTCTCAAGGGGCAAAAAAAGCATTATTTTACACCCACCTTTTATTTTCCAAGTTTGTATGAGGAAGAGGACCCTCTGGTTTCTAGGTGGTGCATCAAAGTTGGGTGTGCTTTTGCTTCTAAGTCTGGCAAATCCCAAGATCCTAAACAGAGCTTCAGAGAGATTATTCCTGTTGCTGATGACATTATTTCTATTAACCTGGCATATTTGCTGCATACTATCGCATACTGCTTCTCCTGTTATTCCATATGCTGCAGGCTATTGCATATTAATTAATGATTATTAACACCGCATGCTTGCCGCATACTATTACATATTGTTTCTCTTATTATTACACCAGGGCTGCAAGCTAGTGCATATTAATTAATGTTTATTAACACCACATGCTTATTATCACATACTGTTTCTCTTATTATTGCATACGCTGCATAATAGTGCATATTAATTAGTGTTTATTAACACTGCAGGCTTGCTGCGTGCTACCACAGACTGTTTCTCTTCTTACTGCACGGTAGCTGCACGCTGTTGTATGCTGGCTTTTTGGCTGTAGCCGTGTTGGTGTAAGGGCACAGGCAGGCCAAGTGCTTTGGGGAGACAAGATATCTTTCGTTACACCAACTGAGTAGTTGGATTAAAAAGTTCTTAGCCAGGTTTCAAGCGCAGTCCCCCCTCGCCACTCCCTGTGCCTGATCGTGCACGCGTGCTGCGCACAGCATCGGCTACTACCCTACAGCACGACGCGCCCCCTCACGCGCGAGCAGGCCGGGCGAGCGAGGCGGGGCTGAGGGGCCCAGCCCGGCCCTCACTCCCTCCCCAC
>NW_017728997.1:17122210-17122648 GCF_001723915.1 Gavialis gangeticus | reverse complement strand
CCGCCCCCGCCCCCGCCCCCGCAACGGCCGCACAATGGAGACTCACGCCGGCAGCGTGTCACGTCACTCGGCGGCAGGGTCAGCGTCGGCGTCGCGCCAGGATGACGTTTGCGTCGCGTCCTGATGACGCCCACGCCGCGGGAGAGGAGGCATTCCCTTCCCCCAGGCCGTGCCGGCTGGTTCGCGCGCATGCGCGAAGTTGTATGCCCCGGTTGCCGCCCGCCAACTGTCACCTCCTGCGCTCCCCTCACAGCACCGGTGCGCGCGCGCGGTAATCATCGTATCTGTGTAAACAGTTATCGTATTTGTGCAACAGTCCACATATTTGTGCAATAATTACCGTATTTGTCATCGTTGTTGTGTAGCCCTATTTGTGCAATAACCATATTTGTGCAATAATCATCTTATTTGTGCAACAATTTTCCCCCTTGTACAACC
>NW_017728997.1:17111951-17117210 GCF_001723915.1 Gavialis gangeticus | reverse complement strand
TTATTTGTGCAACAATTTTCCCCCTTGTACAACCAATCATCAGAGCAGCGATCAAAACGTACCATCCTATTTGAGGAGCACAGTGGCTGCACAACCCAAGGTGCTCTCCGCAGCTGCGTCCCTGGGGCTCGCTGAGCCTGGGCTGTAAGGTACCTCAGTAAAGACCAGGACATCGAGCTCGACGCCATGAGCCGTGGGCAGGTGGTGCCAGGGGCTGCAGTTCCACCATGGCATCGCTCTGGATTGGTTGGTTTATGGAGCCGCTGAGGCTGCTCTAGGCAAAGAATAGCTCAGCATCGTGCCTTCCCCTGTGTGGGATAGCTACGAGAGGCACCAGAGGGGTCCCTGCTCCTTGCGAGGCCCCCAGTATTCATACGACCAGAGACGAGGGCCGGGAGGGAGCTCAGGGGGTCACATCTAATCCAACCCCTGCTCCAAGCAGGACCAGCCCCAACTACATCATCCCAGCCACGGCTTTGTCTACCTGGGGCTTATAAACCTCCAAGGATGGAGACTGCAGCACCTCTCTGGGTGACCCGTTCCAGTGCTTCACCACCCTCCTAGGAAGAGAGTTTTTCCTAATGTCCAACCTCAACTTCCCTTGCTACAGCTGGAGCCCATTGCTCCTTGTCATGTCATCTGCCACCACTGACAGCAGCCCAGCTCCATCCTCTTTGCAACCCCCTGGAGGGAGGTGAAGGCTGCTATTCAATCCCCCTCGGTCTTCCCTTCTGCAGACTGAATCAGCCCAGTTCTCTCAGCCTCCGCTCACCAGTCCTGTCCTCCAGCCCCACAACCATTTTCATTGCCCTCCGCTGGCAATGACTCTCTCCAGTGTGCCCACATCCTTTCTGTAGTGGGGGCCCACAGCTGGACACAGCACTCCACATGTGGCCTCCCCAGTGCTGAAGTTCTGGTGTGGCGCACAAATGGTCTTCTACATGGAGTACAAGTGGTCGCAAATATCTTAGTTTAGGTTGGCGTTTTAGTCCCCACCAGTGGTTCTGTAGCTTTTCTGACATACACTGAACCTCTGCAGCCCAGTATCACATGTGATCTGAAATGAAGACACCACCACACCTCTTCCCCTAAAAGCAAACCCACCTGAACAGACCATGCATATGAAAACTCTGAGATGTAGGGCTCCTTTATACAGTCCAGTCCATATCCTAATTGCCTCCCTCATCCTGAGACACTTCATCTTCCCATCCACCTGTGCTCTCAGTCATTAGAGCCTTGTCTTTCCCTCAAGGCACGTGCACCCATAAACTTGCCATCAAAGTGGGTTCAATCAGGTATTTACACCCTGCAGTTATACACCCTGCAGGTATATTTCTTTAACCTTTCATCCTTCTTCTCCCTCTTTTTGCACTTGGCACTTTAAAAAGCATTTCTTCCTCCGTTCAGATACTGGGCATTCACCAATGTAGGAAGATGCATTTAGTGCAAGAATAAGGGTATTTTTTGTCTCCCTCAGCTTCCAGTGTACAGTTGCGGCACTGTACAATGCAAACATTGTACTGAAATAGATGGCGAACAATCCAAAGTTCAGTGAAATGGCACATTCTTAGAATGTGGTTAAATTTACCAGAAAAAGTTGCAAAACAAAAAAAGGGGGGGAACCCTGAAAATTACTATATAACATTAAAACAAACTATGAATCCTAAAGTTTTCCAATAGCTCTGCTCATAACTCTCCATTTCTAATGCTATAACCGCCATAACCAGAGATGAAGCTTTTCATAAAAACCTTTAACTGCTAAAATTTGCACAAAACAGATGAAGAGGTGGGTTACGGCTGGAGCAAAAGCCTTTGTTTACCAAAAAACAGCTTTAATACTCTGCTATTAAGGAAGGAAAACAAATGCAGACACATGAAGCAAAATGTGATGCATGTTTCTAGATAATCTGTTTCTAAAATTCAACTGAGCATGAAATCTCCTCTTGAAAAGGAGCCGAGGAGAATACATTCTTTTAACTCAGTGCTGCTTGTGTGTTCAGTGTGATACTACACTTTCCTCATTTATACTCATCTTCCTTGTTAAGACGCAAGAAAATACAAAAACTTTCTCTAATCCTTAGCAATAACACAATTTTTAATATCTCATCCTTGCCAGCCTCACTGCTTCTGTGAGCCAAGTTCTTATAAAAGCTCCTTTCCTGCCAAGTGAAATTTGAGAAGTTATCTGGCACCGTGTTGCTTGGGAATTGTAGTTTATTCTTTAGCAAAACCCCATATTTTCAATATAAAACTGCTTTAATCTGAAACAACAAATCCTAGAACCAGTGGTGTTGCATAACATATATTATACAGCAAATGCAGACACTCTTCTTCCATCTTTTGCCATAGCATTTTCTTGGTGGCCAAGAAGTGGCTACACACTCACTTTGGAGAAATAATAGCAGCATAAGCAGCAGTCTCAGTAGACTGAAAACAAAAATCAGTTCCTTACAACTTCCATCACCATCCATATGGCAAATTCTCATTCTTCTCCGTATCACCACATTTCTACTAGGCTCGAGATTATTTCTGTTTATTCCTTGTTGACTAATATCTTTTACAATCCCTAAATAGCTCTGAGAAATGGGCATAGTGCTCAGAGAGCAGAAAAGCATTGTAAAGGCTACTTAAACAGTTACTATTGTTTTATGTTCAGTGCTCAACTGTAAAGCTATCTTTTGTTGGTGCCCTCTCCCCCAGGGTGGACATGTGCAATCCAAAGGCTACTCTCCACTGGATTGTGACTATTATAAGCCAAATAAGACCTAACTTGCTTTACAAGATACTTTTTGTGGCTACTGCTTTTTTTAACATTATTTATATTGCAATGCAGCTCTGTTTTTTCCCCTAAACATTTTCTTAAGGCTGCTGTACATCATAAACCGGTCAATGCAAAAGCACAGTCTGTAAAACTAGTTGATCATTTCTCCTAACACATCACCAGCCATTTCACTTTTCCTCAAAAACGGCAACAGTATTCATGCTTTTGGCACAGAAACAACAGCCCCACATCTAACCAAAACAGCCTCTTCTGTGAAGCCAATCATTTATTCCTCCCCAGTAGTTCATCATCACCAGATGCCTACTGAGTTATACCCTGTGCATTTCCCATGACTGAACCCACAACGCATCCACAAATGGCTCTGTATTTTCAGTAACAGCACCACATCCTTTTATGCGCCTTCCTCTTCACTACCTCGGCAGCTGCAGCTGCTGACCACAGAACTGCAGCCGCTCTCGGAGTTATGCCCTTTACATCTCCCAAGACTGAAAGAGTCTACTGATAGCATAAAAGTCTACTAGAACTTTTACTGGAAGCAGAGGGTTTTGTAAACAGTTTTCAACAACAATGTTTTTCATAAAATCTCGATGGTGGGTGTTGAGTCCAACACAAAAGAATACTTTGAGGCTTGCACGCACACTTAGAGTATAATGTTTTTGTTTCTCTTAAGAAATACTGGCAATGAATACAAGCCTGCCAACAGCAACACACATCTGGAGGAGGACTCACAGCTAAGGGCTCACAGCTTCGTTCCTATCTAAGAATGAAGACAAACGTAGGCACACTTCCCTCCAGAAACCTGCACTCACTGAACCTGACCACCCGCAGTGGATCCAATTAGCTATGTCCAATTTACATTTTGAGCACAAGGGACAAGCTTTCATACTGTGCTTAATATAGTGAATACACAGACCTTTTTTTTATGAATGCAGTGACAATGCATAGCTTCTCAGTACAATGGGAAACTTTAAAAAGTATGTGGGCAAAGTATAACTATAGCATGGCACAGACACAATGTTAAGAGGGTAATAAAGTCTTTTTCACTTATATTGTGAAAAATAAACTAGGTTAGTTTATTAATATTGGGCCTTCTATCATAGACCATAGCACAAAAAATAGAATTTAAACAATTTTGTTTTAAATCTGCATAGTTTGATAAAATGATTACACATTAAAAATGCCCTCCCCCATAAAAGCAACCTTGTTATAAACCCTAAGACAATACAGAAATGAAATAACAAGAGTTCAAAACACAGTATTTCATTTGGATCATAAGTCTTTCTTCTATATGATTTTTCTTGCTTGTGCACCTATTAGACAAATATAGAAAGAGCCTATATAATCAAAATACTCTTGTTACACAGCGTGTATTCTAGTTTTTGAATTGGTCCAATTAAAAAAAAAGGGGGGTTGGAGTCAGAAACAGTCCTAATCATGTATTTCTCTGATAAAAGTACATTTTACAGGTAAGTAGATAACATAGTAGATCTTAAGCCTGGACAGATCTAAATGAAGCCAAAACAATTGTGTCTCATAAATACCAGTATATTTCCCTTCCAAATATGCCCACTTCATACCTTGAGATCAGAGAGCCTCAAAAACTATCCTTTACCTGTGCTGTTATTAAAAAAAAATTCAAATATGTCTCATAACTGTGACATTCTTTAGATGAGGGAGCCAAGAGCCCGTGTTTGTTGTATGGACACTGGACAACTGCCAGATACAGTGTTTTGCAGACCTCTTATGGTCTAAACGTAATTATTTTACATTCCTGCCTACAGTTCTAGCAAGGACAAGTTCTGAGAAGACCAAGGAATGGAGAAAACAATGGATTGCAAGAGTCCCAGCATCTTTAGGATTTGTATCTTGTTAAGCAGGTCCTCCAGACGTAACTTTGGAAAGCATGGTAGATTCAGATTCTGAAGACACAGCCTGTAGTTAGTACAACGGCATCAAGGTTCAGGACTGGCTTTACATTATAGCTATGTCAGTAGAGCCTCACAGTAAAGATATACCATATACTGGCAGAAGAGGGGTTTCTGGTGGCATAGCTATGCCACCTCTTCTCTAGGCATAGATGTATCTGCACCAGGGGGTTTGCCAGGTAGGATGTTGTCAGACTTCTAGCCAATGTAGCTGTGCCTGCTAAACTTCATAGCAGAGATCTGGCCCTAGTTTAAGTAGCGTGCTCCTCTACCTCTGCCCTAAGTAAAGCAGCTGGGGTGCTAGTCTGGGAAGGCCAACCAGCCTCCTTGAAAGTTTGTTTTGCACAACATCTTTCATCTTGCCACCCCCAGACTTCTGTAACACCTAATGTAATATCTAGACTCCGATGGTAGTTGCTGGTGCAGTTAAATGGCCCCATGGCCCTATTGGTGTCATAGGGATAACGGAGACCTGTTGGGACTCCACTCATGACTGGACCTCATGTATAGATAGCTATACCCTGTACAGGAGGGATCGAGTAGATAAAAAGG
>NW_017728997.1:17107582-17109175 GCF_001723915.1 Gavialis gangeticus | reverse complement strand
CTCGATGATCTTCCGAGGTGCCTTCCAGCCCTAATGTCTACGAAATCTATGAAGTGAAATGGGGCATGGCTTGCATGGAATTTACAACATTTCTCTTTACCTCCACCTGTTAAGTTTATCCTGTTGGCCATTACTTATAAAACAGATACCCAAATAGGGGAAAAACCTGGCCTGTTCCATAGTGTGGCCATCAATTATCCATGTGTGCAGCCTAGATCTGCAGCCAGAAGAAACTAATTTAGTTGTCTGGTAGTTTATGGTCAGGCATTTCTGCTGGGAAAAAGAATGAAAATCCCTTAATATGTACTTCACACCCAGAGGAATTTGGAACAGCAAAATCATGTAATTTGCATAAAGACGCAGTGATACAAATAGATCCGAAATTTTTAGGTGAGAGCACTATACCCTATCTATATCCAACAGAGCCTCATTAAAATGAAGGTTAAAAAGGGAAGGGAGTGCTAAACAACCTTGATGTTCCATCCTTCAGATGGAAATAGGGTCAGTTAGCCCCCCTTGCTATCCTCACCTAGTTCATTTTTGTCACCTTGTGGAAGCAATATTTATAAATCAAGTAAGAAAAGGAAGGAACAACTATCCGTGGTAGAGCAACTTTTCCTGAAAATGGCTTGTTTCTCAGCAAATAAACTACAACTACCCCATCATCCAATCTCCATAGGAGACAGCTGTATGGATTTTAAAAGCCATATTTAAGAGGCTAATTACTTGATAGTTTCCAGAGTAATTTCTGTCACCAATTTTATCAAATGGAACAGTAATACTGGTGGACCAACCACAGGGGAAATTCCTGTATTATTTATATTAGTAAACAATGTTGCTAACACAGAGACCTGTCAATCCATTTTGTCCTTATACATATTTCTGCTGGGATAAATACCTAACTTCCCTGATGGACAGAAGGGCATTTCAGAACAAGAATACAGGTAAAAATCTCTCAAAATAGATTGTAGCAAAGTGCTGATTGATGGCCTCACAGCATAAAAGGCAGGCAAATGTCTGCTCTCAAACACATTTGGGGATAACGGTGTCACCTCTTACCTCAGTCTTATCATAGCCAATTGCAGAGGTGTAACAAGCAGAGTTGGTGCCCTGCACATACCCTGAGGGAGAGTGAGAGGGGACGTGCATGCTTCTAAGCATGAGAGGGGGCACAGGTATGAGAGCAGGGAGGTGGGAGGCATATGGGTTCCCAGAGTGGGAGGCACACAGGCTGCTATATGCTCTGCCAGCCAGGCCCTTGCTCTCAAAGGACCAGCAGCAGCCAGGGAGTTCCTGGCATGGGTAAACCGCACGGCTCCTCTTGCTTGCGAGAGCAAGGACTCCACGGGGGTAGGAGGCTATTCCAATACACCTTCTAACTTAGTGTCTGGGGCAGCTGCCCCTCTTGATGCAAACTGCCACCAACCTCCAGATCAAGGGGATTTTTTTCCCTTTAGAAAGCAAGTTGCAATGCATTCCAGAGAGCAAAAAAAAGAAAAAAAAGAAACTAAAAGATAATGTAGGATTCCTACTTTGCAAAAGCAAAAAGCCTAAAATATTAAACAAGATCATCTTAATATGAAATACAGCAGG
>NW_017728997.1:17094926-17102582 GCF_001723915.1 Gavialis gangeticus | reverse complement strand
TTGATGCAAACTGCCACCAACCTCCAGATCAAGGGGATTTTTTTCCCTTTAGAAAGCAAGTTGCAATGCATTCCAGAGAGCAAAAAAAAGAAAAAAAAGAAACTAAAAGATAATGTAGGATTCCTACTTTGCAAAAGCAAAAAGCCTAAAATATTAAACAAGATCATCTTAATATGAAATACAGCAGGTCTTAGGACTAAATAGACAAAAAAAAAAAAAAAAAGAAAATACTTAAGCAACCAAATTTGACAGGTAAAGTACCAACAATATTATAAGGAAAATAAAATAGGTATCACAATTGAATATAAAAGAAAGGATGAGACGATAACCCAGAAGAGCACACCATGTTATTCTGATGATAGTTTGCCTTGCTTATAAGTTCAATCCACATTTTCAGGTTCACTTTTAGGAGAAAATAATGTTTTCCAAGAATAAGTCAATAACGGCAGATAAAGACCTTGAACTGCTATTTCCCTTATAAAATCCCACAGGACAATCAGATAACCACATAAAGGACCCAAAGGATTAAAAGTGAAGTAGAATACTAAAATAAATGTGCACTAGAAAATTCTGACTTAGTATTTTCATTGTGTGCTTGTAAATACTGAGAGCACATAAGTCAAGACTGTCAGGTGCCCAATTATAGGTCAACCTGCATATAAGTCCAATTTTTTTGGTTCCTCTGAAGGAAAAAAGGTGGATTTAGAACAATATAGTACATGTTATCTTCAAAATTATTAAGCAAGACATTGAAATAGTCAAAAAATGAATGCTCATTTTGTGATGTTATCAAGGGCATGCATCAAACTGGAGATCTTACTGCACAATCTAGGGGGAAATTGTTTTTCTCTTGATGTGTGTCTTGGCTTTTCAGAAAAGCTTAAGAAGAGGTTTTCAATCAGAGTTAGTGAATTATATCCTTTCCATTGTCTTCTGGCTCTTCCTCCAGGTAGAGAGAAACAGCAGTGCAAAGAGGGTGGGAGGTGGACCTATTAATGGTTGCTTCATGCTTTGTCTCCCTTGATCCAGCAGCAGCCACTCCATGCAAACAATGTACGTTGCAAGCCTATGTGAGAGGAATAGTGATATGGATATATAGAGCATATTTAAAATGTTGTATTTCAAGTGGGTTTCATCTTGACAGGCTTCAGAGTAGCTTTCCTCTATAAAGATTCCAGAAGATAAGTTGTTTGACTTATAGACTTGTTCCAAAATAGAAAGATTGCTATAAATTCCTTCTGTAAGTTTTTGAGAGGAAACTGGAGGTGATAAAACTGATCGTAAGTCTGTTCAAACTTATTTTTAATTTGGCTGGTGGCTGAATGCTGAGTGACTGCATTTTCCTAAGTTTCTATTTCAAGCCACTATTCTTACAGGATTTTTAGACTGAACATTATTTCATAAACTGAGGTGACACAAAGTCATCAAATGACTTTTCTCACCAAGTAAGACTATGCCATCTTCCTCAGACATAGTCTCCTGTATTCAGATTTCTGATACCTTGGAGAGGGATGGGAGTAGGGTGAGGAAGGTTACAGACTTAAAAATCGCTGCAAGACTTTTCCATATGCAAGATTGTGAAGAGATGACCAACTTCAAACTTTCATATGTCACTTGCCTCCAAGGTAGGTCAGACACCCGATTTGTCCAAAGACTTTGGAGGGAGGCACAGTAAGGCTGACTTTACAAATTATAAGAGCCAATGATATGTGGTCAGGAAGCCTCAACTTTTGCAGTCAGCAAGCCACCTGAAGGAAAGCTGACAATCCTCAATGTCTCTTTGGGGACTGTCACAGGATCACGTAGGTGACCTGTGCCTAGAAAAGGGTTAAGGACAGCTGCCAACCACCAGGGCAGCCCAGCTGCTGGTTGCTGGGGCAACCATGTTGGTCAGGTGATCAGAAGGGGGCAGGGCCGGGCCCTTATAAACAGCCCAGGCCACAGCCTAGTGGGCAGTTATCTTCTGGCTGATGGAGGAGCAAGAGCTGTGCAGTAGAGTTGGGCTGGGTTGAGCAGACTGATAGTCCAAGCAGCTGCAGCATGTTACAGGGTAGAGAGATCCCTGACCGGGAGGCTGGGCAAGAGAAGCCTGTGGGACTGGAGTGTGTGTTATAGCTGGTAGGCTTATTGTTCTGTTACAGCTGTTTGGTTTATGGCTCTGTTATGTTAGTGGTGTAAATACCGGAGGACCAGGTGAGGCTGTAGGGGTGCGATGAGGCCTCATGGAAGTGCCCCAGTGGTCTGGGGGTTCCTGGTGCCTGTAGGGCACAGTGAGCAGTGCCAGGGCAGCACAGCTTGTGGGCACCGGTGCGGTGCTGTGCTGGGGGGGTGTTGACCCCAGCCCTATGTGGGCAAGGGATAGAAAAGCCCAAGTAGTGCAGAAGACCCTAATGGTGGGTCAGGGGGCCAGGCACAGCTATGGCCACCCGAGCCCTGACTGTAGAAAGCACGGAGGCAGGCCTAGTGGGGTGCTGCCAAAGCACAGAGGCAGGCCCAGTGGGGTGCTGCCTGTATGGGTGAAGCCCTGATGGGGGTCAACCCCATTGAGATGCCCCAGGAGGGGGCATGCGTAGGATTGATAGAAACCCCAGTTGGGGTGCAGACTGGACAGAGTCCCAGAGGACTCTCTAGTGGTTGGGGGACCCCGAAGGGTCACAGGGGCCAGGTAAGGCTCAGGCCACCTGAGCCCTACTGGAAAGAGTATTGTTTGGAAGCCCAGAGGTGCCAGAGGAGGGGCGCCGGTTGCGTGACAAGCCCAGAGGCGCCTGGCAGGGCGCAGAAAGGGAAAGGACCTGATAACGTCCGGAAGAACTGCGAGGCTTGGGGCATGCTAAAGGGGAGGTAGGAGGCACGCATAGCCCATAAGGCTGGGGTTGCACCAAGGCACCCCATCTGGTACAGGGGGGGCAGTATGAGCAGAGCACTGTGTCCAAGGGGATCGTAAGGCAGCCTCCCATATAAAACTATATATACCAACAAGACGTGGCGGGTGAGAATAGAGGGTGCTGGATTGCTAACGTGGCACGGTAGGGGGCGCTAGCGGGATCACGGCCACTCCTAGGCCCCACTCTGTGACAGGGACAGACATAAGCCAATTGGCCCCACAGCCTTTGACCACCTAAAGAAATCGGCCCATAGAAAGAGCTGTGCCAGCTGACCGTTGCCATCTGATTTCTTGATGACAGTCATGGCACGTATTTTACAAAGTGCAGAGGTCTAGGAGTGCTGCAAAGTTTGCAAACTCTTTTTCTCTTAATTCCTTTAGATTTTTCTTCTGTGCTTTTCATTAGGTAGGAGAGGCCTTTTTAGATTATTTCTTTCTTTCTGCTGTGATCCACTTACAAGTTGTGGAAGTTAATTACGTGCCTGCAAGTAAACACCCAAAAAGTCTAAATAGGGAAGGTGCTTAAAAAATTTGGTTTATGCATTTCTAAATGCTATTTCAAAAGTATGCTATGTTTTATGTTTAAAAGTCCCTAAAAAACTGAAAATTGTCCTCTCTCGTTTCCAGTAAGTGAGAGCTGACAAAATTCTAATTATGGGGAGGGTTTTGTTCAAGTCTGTTCTGCTATACTCCTGTCTGGAGGGAGAAGGGAGAGAATATCCACTGCATACACACTGAATTCTCAGAAGGCAGCTCTGTAATTGGCTCAAGGGTTGTCATTTAGACATTAAATTACTTGGTCCCGGTATCATGTTTTTGACCAGTTTAAATAATACATTGATTAACTTTGGCAAATTTTTTAGATGGCATGTATAACCAAGCAGGCAGCCACCTTCTCCGAATCCCTTTAGAATTTATCAAGATTGATTATTCTTAGCATTATTTTAATTAATTTAAATTTTAATTTGATTATTTAACTCTGATGTTGAAACTAATTTGTTGATTTGATTTTGATTTGCTTGTTGTGATGCTCCATTTTCCCTTTAGTCTAGTGTTATTAGTAATGGCTTAGCTTTGGTGATATGTTTTCTTAATTATTTTAAATGTTTTATTAAAATTCTCCCATTTCTTTCAGTACACAATTTAGATTTGGGACCTTTGAGGACTTGGATAGCTATCCACTGGTCATGCTAAGAACCTGAAGAGATCCTCCCAGATTGTCTTTGGTTCTCATTCATTAAGAGAGATGTCTGCTAAGAAGAAAGCACTACTTAAAAAAAAACATGGCTCCCTGGGAATTGGAACTAAAATTTGTCATCAGTTGCTGGAAGGTTAATATCACACAGCAGAGCATCAATGTTTTCACTGCTGCATTAAACCCATTCTGCTCCTCTGGGAAAAAGCAAGAACTAGCGTTCAAACTTGGGCCAGTGTCCATACAAAATCAATTTGCAACAAACACCAAATAGGAGATAGAATGGAACCAATCAGACAGCTGTTTTTACTCCTTACTTCAATACCATGGTCCAGGTATGATGACGTTAATTAGACAAATGATTAATGGTTAAAGCTACTACCCTGAATACCAAAAACACGCCTCTTTACAAGAAGACCAAGATCAAATGCAAGGCATTGTTGCCAATTTACCATTAAGCATTACTAACCTCGGAACAGCTAGACTGATCAAAGAAACATGGCAGTATACCTTGTAGGCTTAAAATCAATGTACAAAATGTATACAGAAATCATAAGCAAGCCTCTTACAGCATCTTCAGACTGTAACCTCCTTGAACTACAGCAGTGTGCTTGCAAACTCTGCTGGCGAGCCGGTCTATGGCAAACTTTATGAAGTCTGACAGAACCTGATGGACAATTCTAAGGTTTAACGGCCCATAGGGAGTAAGTTCTAATATTTGTACCCTACCTTCTGAAGAACAGGCCAGTGCACAAAATGTCATTTAGGACTCAAAGATAAATCAGACCTGAAGTTTCTAGTCCAAACTTTGTTTGAGAGATGTTTTGTACAAAGAACCTATAAAGAACACTTGGAAGACTTTTAGAAGGTAGATTGCATCTCACTGAGGGAAATTCCCTTTTGATGAAACACCTTGTCAAATCAGCCATAAATTTGCAGAACAATTCTACTTGCTAGATATGACACTTGATAATCTTCATGCAAGAAAGGTGGGGTTTTCCCCCTCTTAAAGTGACAGGTCATAATGATCAGATAAGCAATAAAGAGCAAGCCCCATGAGATACCCTGCTCCCCAGCGTGGTATAAGAACCTGAGCAGTATAAAATCCTCAGTTATAAAGTCACTACCTGGAAGGCATAATCTACACTGGAAAATGAAAAGTGTTAAATAACGGAAGACTGTTATCATGGTGAAATATTCTGCTCTCAGACAAACATGATACTGAAAACAAGTAGTGTTTTTATATCTGGCATGATGGTGGATGTCTTTCTTGCTTCCTAATATAAATAGTATCAGCTGTATATTTAATGCACAGTAAGGTATGATATGGGTCTGCAAGACATTTGCTACAATTATTAGCCTGTGTCAAGGGCTCCTCTTAATTGCATAGCAATAATAAGCCATCCTTCTTCCTTTCCAGAGATGTGGAAAAAAAATCCACCCAAGATGCCATGGCACAATGCCAGCACGCAGTGCCTGGCCAGAGATTTATAAACACTATTTTCTAATAAAGATGTGGTCCTGGGAACACAGCTAATTCCTTTTGAGACACCCACCTCTGTCCCACTAGCAATAGTGGTGGGCTGCATCCTTCCCTCACCCTGCATAGATTACCTGTAATTCCATGGGATTACACTGGTATAAAACCACTGAAACAGATCTGAGAATCGGATATGGTAGCAGCTATCATCTCTGGCTGTTAAAGGATGCATTTTTATGCTTCATGGTACAAGTAAGTGGGTATAGATGAACAAGGCTTACTTTAGTACTGCAGCCATTGTATTACGGTCTCATACCAGCGCCATCAGTGGAGATACATCTGCATAAAAGTGGAAGAATAAGAGAATTTTGGTTTGTTTGTTGATTTGTTAATGGTGCAACCATCTTTATTTATTTTTTTTATATCACTATAGCATTTTGCAGCTGTATTTTCATAAATATCTAGAAATATGCCCTTGTATATTTAGTTGGATTCCAAATAGTTGTTCTGTTTACAGATTTAATTGTCCTTGGTAGAAAAATATTTCTATTTGCTTGAGAAAGAAGGCAAACAAATTGGAAAATATTCTGCTGGCAAGCACACATTTGGGAAAAGGATACAGACAGCATATTGTTAGACACTTGCATTTATTTCTATGCTGCAAAATGACTAAGATATTTTATTGTATGCAAACACTGTATAGAGATCAATATAAATAAAATGATACTGTATGAACAGCTTCAGATCATTATGGCCATCTTTCATGCAGCTTCCTTTTTCAGGTATTGAACAATTGCTGGTTTTTTTTTTTTTGGTTTTTTTTTTTGTTGATTTGCAAGGCTCAGGTTCCTTTTCTCTGGAGAACCTCACTACTGGAGAGCAAGTGGCAGAGGGAAATTGTATACTGTGATGATACAAGCTTTTTAAAAAGCATGTTTTGGAAGGTAAATCTTTTATTCATAACCATAATTTTCATGCTATTCTCTCTCTGTTTATCACCCCTTCACGACTTGCTAGTGTCCACAGAGTTTCTTTTGGCACTACAGTTTCTAGCAACCCAGCCTGTGTGATACATACCTAAGATCCTTCTCCAACCTTGTGTGCTTTCTAGAACATGTGGTAATGCCAGATAAAAACTGAGTTAACAAAAGTATAGTTTGCCTAATTCATATTAGTAACCTGTAAGAGTAGACTAAGTCTTTGAAATATAGTCAACATATAGTCCATTTATGGAGTGTTTGAAGGCTTTTGTTTTGTTTATCACTATCGATTCTGAATAAAGGAGTTAAGAACAGGATACTTCCACTGCATTCAGGCTAAAGCAGGGTACGGCATACTTGAGCTCCAGTGTAGCTAATCTTACGGCTATATTTCCCAGTTTAACCTAACTTCTCAGGAAGGTGTAACTCCCACACATACTCATATTGCACTAAGAATCAACACACAGAACTTAGATTTATGAGTGGTTTTTACCAAATGCATGGGGAGAGTCCTAGCTGCACAACATAGGAAAACATTTTCTGATAAAAACTAAGCAGGAATGAGATGCTCAAAGAGCTACACCAACCAAGAAATAGTCATTAAACTGCCAGGCAGGGGAGAGATGCTATAATCTTGGCCCAGTCTTCTTAAATGACAAGTCTGCAGACAGATGATGTGACATATTCTCACACCTTCGCTTTCAGCCACACTTGTAAATACCAGCATCAATTGCATGACCTTCTCCAGAATGCCTTACAATCAGCAAACCTCTCTGGATCTACATTTAGATGCTTTTCTCAGGGTGCACAGTCTTTACATTTTTGTTCTTTTAGATTATAAAATGTATGTTATCTATACACATATATAATGTATTTACATATATACACAGCATATATGAACATTTATGTACAGCTAGATATATTTGTGTATGTGTGTGTCTATGTAAGATTAAGAATATTCCTATTTTTTACTTAATGGACAAAAATAAGAGAATCTTGTGTGTACATCTAGTTAGAAACTTATTGTCTAAATATCTAGGGGCCATGTACCCTTTTCTAGTAATCAAACCCTGTACAGTCTCATTTATAGAGATGCTGTTTCACAAAGTGTTAATTT
>NW_017728997.1:17088746-17094915 GCF_001723915.1 Gavialis gangeticus | reverse complement strand
CACCAAGCCTAGCAGTCATCTCAATTCTGTTTAGTAAAATATTCATACACACACAAACCCTTGTTATACATTAGAGCACAGCCATAAATCTCAGCAACTAAGGAAAGAGATGACTAGAAAAAGGGGCATAGCCATTTTAAAACTGGTTTCTATTAATGCAATTCTTTAAATATTAATAAGTCTCAAAGTGTACTCAAAACAAACATGATTAAACCTGAAAAGAAAATGCACAAAGGAAGGGTCTCCTTTACATGTGCGCTCACTTCCTGTATCAAACTCTTCAAACCTCTGTTTTTTTAAGGATATTTTTCTCTAAATTGCTCAAGAAGGGAATAGCAAGCTCAAAAAAACTACAGCTCTGCTGACTTGGAGTCAAATCTTGCAATCCTTTCTCAGACAAGACTTTCAATGACGTCTAAAAGAGTTTAACCTGCATATATGTGGCAAGAGTTGGCTCAGAGAGGCTATGGTGGCCTCTGGATAACCTTATGTACAGAACATTTTGTGAAACAGCATCTCTATGAATCAGACTATAAAGAACTTGGATATTAGAAAAGGGTACAATGCCCACAGGTATTTTGACAATGAGTTTTTGACAAGATATGCATAAAGGATTTTGTTCATGAAATCAAAAATAGGACATCCTTCATCTTAATTTTATACCAGTTTTCTGTCCTGCTGGAATTAATTTTCCCTTGCATGATGCTGAGACTGGCTCTGATCCAGTGCACATTTATGCCTGGACTTATCTTTAAGTACCGGAAAAGGTCTAGGGAAGTCGATAGGTCTCTTCATATGCTTACAGTTAAGCCCAGGCATAAATGCTTGCAGACTCTGGGTGAAATCCCTACATTCAAGTATTCATGAAAAATATATAAAGTAGATAATGCAATATGTTTCGTGATGACATCCAACATACTTTAATCTACAAAATTATACCTCAAAACATCTCTTAGCCATAAACACGACAAACACCCAACTTCTTAACTGCAGGAGGAGGCAAAGCCTAACACAGACAATGGGCAAGAGGGAAGGCTCCAGGGAGTTACACCTGCAGTATGGACAGTAAGGAAATCAATGAAGGAAGCAAGGCGGCAAAACGGGATATACGTTCAGGTAGTAAATGGGGGTGAGGAGTTGTTGTTTGAAAATACATTTTCAGCAAAGGGAAAACAAAGCCCCGTCCTAAATCAGTAGAAAGGTCAAATTATACCGGCCACATGAAAGGCAGCAGTGCTGAATGCCTACATTTTTTCAGGTCTTTAATATAGAAGATGAAGGAAGCATGAAGCTTAGTGAGATAAATATTAATGAGGCTCTGGGAATATCTAGCAGCAGAATTAATAAGAGGCAGGTAAAAGAATATTTAGATAATTTAAATATTTATGATGCAGGAGGATGAAATCACATTCATCCAAAAATTCTTAAGGAATTGGCTGAGAAGTACCCGAAATACGGGTAGCCATCAGTCAGACCTCATGAAGAACAGGTGAGGTATCAGAGGGCTTGGAGGAGGGTGAATAATGGCACCAATCTTAAGCAGCAGAAAAAGGGGGAAGCGGCAGAGTTCTCTCTCCTCATTACCAAGCAAAAAAGCATATTAGAGATGCCCCACAGCTGCAGTTTGGCAGATTTTGAACACCCACAATTTGAGATATCTGTGTGCACTCAATGTAGGGTTTTGGTCTGGCCTTTTTTTGATAAAGGAGCCAGCCCTGAAATCTGTGTCGAACTCCAGTTCCAATTCCACCTGCCCAAATCTCAGTCTGTTTTGATCCACGGTTTATAAAAGTCTTAGGAACCTCATTGCTGGAAGAATGCTTTTAGCATATTTCATCTGCCCCTCCTAAACATTCAGACGCTGCGCTACCTAGCTGAGTTAGTAAAACTCCAGAGGTAATTGGCTTGCGCATTTCCAACACAACTTTAAAAAAATGGTCTAGAGATTTACTTTGGCCATTAACCCTTTTTTTTTTTGTTGGGAGACAGGATTTTTCGTTTCAGCAGTGAAAGACAAGGTAGACTCAACTGAAAGCAGTTATACCAGTCACAAAAGGAGTTAAATGGTAATAGATACAAATATAAAGCAATATAACACATCATGCATAATAAATACTTGGTTCTTTTTTTTTCTAAAATAAAATAAGAAACGCGCATAATAAGGGACTTGTTGACAGGTGTAAAAATACGATGCAAAAACTTGTATTGTTGAATTCTACATTTACACATATTTGCATTTGATACGTTCAAAAATCATTTTGTGGTGCTAATGGCTCTGTATGTAATTAACATTTTATAATTCAGTACACAGCAGTGTTAAAATAGTCTGCTAAGGTACTGAACTTATCTTGCATTTAGCAATGCCACTTTACAAGGACCGGGTGTACACAGCCGGTCTCTTTTGCATTTTACCACTACTCAATCTTTTTGCCCCTGGGCAAACTTCAAGTTACAGGTTTCAAAAGGAAAAAGACTCTTTGGAGAAAAAAAACTTTAAAAAACCAGAAAGATTAAAGGACAGAGCCATGGAACAGCCATTGCAGGGTTAAAATACACAAAGTGTTTTAATGTAGCATTACATTCCTTAGAAAAAGCCGCAGCGCTGATCTTTATTTTGTGTTTGAGAGAACCAAGTTTGGACTTGGTGTAAATATACACGACTCCCGTTGGCCCCAGAGAAGTCAGTGAGAGATATGCCTGTTTTGTGCCAGTGCTGACGGGGCCAGGCTTTGGATTCAGGGAAGAGTCGGCCATCAGATATAATGCCTCTGAAGCTTGTGTGCAGCCTGAGGCTTCATTAAATGTTACATGGAGTTTTCTCCAAGATGACTATTCACTCTGCTAAGACATGTCCTGGATGCTTTCCTGGAGGCGCTTGTCTCCTCTCTCCTCTCCCCACTGTAAAGGGACCCTTATTTCTCCCCCGTTACAAAGATGAGAAGGCAAAGGAGGAAAGAGGGGCCTTTGAGAGGGACAATCCAGGCTGGGAGGCAGGTACAGCTGGAAAAGGAAGACAAGGCAAGGGCCAGTGAGCCCCAGGGTAACTTCACTTGTGTATCAGCTTGGCTCTAGGTTTATAGCACTATATTCTTCCCTCTGGTAGAGTGGGAGAAGTAGAGATAAAAAAAGGACAGGGCTCACAATAGTTCAAATGCATTTCTCTTTTTATCACAACTAAATCTTTGATTTTTTTTTTTACCCATTCTTTTATTTCAAGAACAGATAACTTTCAATTTATGACAATCCTTGTCACAACACTTCGGCCAATGTTTTAAATGTTTTTTTTCTTGTATACAATTATCCATTACCATAATATAGGCTTGGCAAGCTGGTCAATTGACCAGTCCAATATTGTCAATTGACCTGTTAATTGACTGCATGTTGACCAGTCAAAGATTATAGCACTTTTCTGGAGAGTTAATTATTTTGTAGTTTTCTTGACAGAAATATTATTTTAATTGTTTTTGACACATTTCTTACTGGAAAATATGTGTTTTTTCTGTGTATTATTTGATGGCAATGGCAGTTTTTTGACAATTTTTGACTGACATTTGACCAGTCAATTGACCAGATTTTATTAGACCTGTCAAATACCCAACCCTACCACAATATCAATACAACATTTTATAACACTGCACATCGGGTTTAGGTCAGAAACAGCATATGAATGTTGACTTTAGGACACAGGAAATACATTCATGAATTACTAGGTTCTATAAAAACTTCTATAGAGGAAAAAGAACAGCATATTGGCACAAGAGCATCAGTGAGCTACAGCTCTAAGAAAGGCAACTGCTGTCTCAAGATGTACGAGACCAGGTGTTTCCAGCAGAGAGAGGGAGGTATTGATACCGTTGTACAAGACTCTGGTAAAACCTCATCTGGAAGACTGGGGACAGTTCTGGCCACTCGCGCACAGGAAAGATGAATTAAAAACTGAAACTGGTGCCAAGCAAGACTGCTCAGCTGTGTCATCAACAAATCCCACTTGCCCACTCCTGCTTATTATATCCTGGTCATGGAAAAATACTAAAATGCTATCAGTCCTAAGACAGGTCTTTGAGGATCTCCACCTGTCACCTTCCGCTACGACAAGTTTCCCTTTAAGCACGATCCAGTGTAGTCTCCCTTTACCCACTTCACAGTTCTTGTCACGATCCCTATTTTCATCAGCTTAACTAACACCTTCCCATATGGCACCATATTACATGTTTTACTGAAGTCCAGATAGATGATACCTACATATTTCCCTTATCTAAAAGAATCAGTTATCTTGCCCAAGATGTAGATCAGATTTCATCTTGCTGGCAATGAGTTTTTCAGATTTTAGGCTGATCTTTTCTGCATTGCTGACAAAACTTACAATCAGATTTCTTTCTTTCAGAAACAACTGCCTGATGCACTTACATAGTATCTATGCTGCGTTAAAATTTTCATAAGCGTTTTTAGTATGCAAAGGCAATGTCTAAGCTCATCAGCTACATTAACACAGTGGCTCTTTTGCAGCCATTATAGTTGATTGTGCCAATGATCTATGGATGATGCACTCGTGTCAGGTCTGACACACTTGTAAACAAAGGGGGGGGGGTTTCCCACGGTTGCATTTCCTGTTTCTTATGAGAAACTCCCCCCCCCCCCCATCATCCTGCATCATGAAAACCAACCAAACAGAGAAGAGGGAGCCAAAACAAACATGCTGAAGAATTGCAATGGGTCTGATCAACCACTGTAAGGCAAAGTAATTCACAGTTGTGATATAAGTGGGCCCCAATGTCTCGTTGTTTCCTTGCATTCCTCTGTCTGTATCTCTCTGCTCTTGTCTTTGGTTGTAAACTCCTTGGGGGCAAGGACTGTCTTTTTGTTCTCTGCTTGAACTGTGCATGGCTCCGTGGAGTCCTTGGTTCCTCGTTGCCATTATAATAATGCTAACTGGGCTGAAAGCGAATTGTGGCAATAAAGAGCTGGGTTACACCGGTGTGTGCATGGGAATACTCCCAATTCTAAGTGCTTGCTTTCTCCCGAGTCAGAGAAGCTAGACAGGGATTTGAAGGGTGTTTTTTTCATTTCCTAACTCTGCCAAAGGTTTCCTGTGTGCTCCTGGGCAGATCACTTAATCTTTCTGTCCTGCAGGTCCCCAACTTTAACTGGAGATAATAATCCTTCCTTTCTTCCTCCTTTTCTTTGGCTTGTCTATTTAGATTATAAGTGGTTCAGGGCAGAAATGGTCTCTCGCTAAGCATATTGCTAGACACTTAGATTGACTTACCTTGGCTGGAGTCTCTTGGTTATGGTGCATCTAGGGGATTTACTACCACCTTATTATCAGTCAATCAGCCAGGTAAGGAAGGATGCTTTCCTCCTTGCCTTCATATGCCGATTAATAGAGACACCGGGGATTCTGCAGCAAGCAATTCTTCTGACTCGGTTGTCACTTAGTGGGTGGAAGAGGGACATTTAATGGGTTCCACAAAGGGACATATATTGCCTTAGAACCAGGAGCAGCTGTCCCCAGAAAATCCACAATGCACACAGTTTGGATTTGTGAGGCCCTAAAGCAGGAAATGTGTGTTAAATAGAACAGTCATTTGGAGTACTGACCAGAAAAAAAAATATTTAAGGTCTATTGTCAAAAAGTCCTTGAAGTCATCAGCCCAGCATATCAGGGGAAAAACTAGCTGAAATGAAAGCAGGAAAATGCAGAGACAGAGAATACTAATCAAAAGATGTGCTATTTTTAATGTATAAAATCTGGCCCCATCTGCAATACTCCAGTCAGCTCTGATTACCTTATCATAGCACAGACACTATCTACCCAGGACTGGTGCAGTGTAGGGAGCCAGGATGCTTCCAAGTTGTAAGTCTTTGATACAGGCAATTATAAAGAGTTAGGCTTAGTTTCACTGGAAGATTTAGAGCAGACTTAATAGAATAAATTGCAAGGTGACAAGAGAAGAGTTTAAAGTGAGGCATGTACTTAGCGGGACTCAACCAGATGCCCACCGCTGAAGAGCTCTGTAGCTGGGGTCGCAGTCCAAAGGACAGGAAATACAGAGACAACTCTAAGATGTTTCTAACCCATTGTACACAGGGGTGTCCTTCACAGATTCAGAGCCAGATATTGTCCCATAAGTGGTTAAAGTCTCCCAGGGAAAATCCTTGCATGCAGGAG
>NW_017728997.1:17081912-17083746 GCF_001723915.1 Gavialis gangeticus | reverse complement strand
CGGGACTCAACCAGATGCCCACCGCTGAAGAGCTCTGTAGCTGGGGTCGCAGTCCAAAGGACAGGAAATACAGAGACAACTCTAAGATGTTTCTAACCCATTGTACACAGGGGTGTCCTTCACAGATTCAGAGCCAGATATTGTCCCATAAGTGGTTAAAGTCTCCCAGGGAAAATCCTTGCATGCAGGAGCTCCTACCCTGGGGGTCTTTAAGAGAAGGCTAGATGTACACCTTGCTGGGGTTGTTTGACCCCAGTACTCTTTCCTGCCATGGCAGGGGGTCGGACTCGATGATCTGCTCGGGTCCCTTCTGACCCTAGAAACTATGAACTGCCCTGTGCCGGCATTTGAAGCTCAATAGGCCCTCTCCATACTCCTTATATTGCCTGGCAGAGGAGCGTGGCCAGCAGATGGAGAGGATTGTTTCAATGCTCTGTGTCCAGTTATGCCAAGCCATGGGGCAGTCATGCAAGGTGGCTGCAAGCTAGTGTCAGTTGTTCTGGGGAGCTCCCCCAGTGCCACGGAGCAGCCAAGAGTCTGGGAGGTGTAAAGCTAACCTCCAGGCAGCCTTTCCTCAGACTCTGCCTTCTGTGCTGAGCTGCTTGGGAATCTGTCCCTGTTAATATCTGGTGGCTGAACATCAAGTTGGACTGTCACTCTCATTTAAGGAGTGTGTGTGCACCGGCTTTTGGATATGACAGAACTGATAAACCACAGCTGGAATAGATTTTGAGTACCATTTCTAAAAAACATTACTCAAGTCTTTGGCCTGAAATAAGGATTATCTCTAGATTTTCCCCTACAAACAGCCTCCCCCAAGCCCAAAAAGGTAGCTACATATAACAAACAGATGCTCTCTGGAAGGTCTTTTTTCTGCTAAATAAATCTGCTGTTCTTGTGGCTAACAGGTTGTGACATGTCAATCTTCTCGCTGGAATGCAAAATTGGATCATTCTTGCCCTAAAGATACTACTTTTTGCCTCCTCTTTAAAATATCCCTCAGATAAGGGAATTATTTTTGCAATCCTTTCTCTTTTTCCTCAACTTTCCATTCAATGCATTCTTCCCTGCTCCTTCCCTCTCTGGTCATTAATGCCAGGGACCCCCAACCCACTGCTCCTTGCATGGAGCTTTGCTTATAGCAACAGTGAATGAAAAAATTAAAACAGGAAGAGAAAAGTATGGTGTTACCTTGCATGTGTTACTTATGGGCCAGCAAACATTTGGGGGCACAGATATTTCACTCATCATGGTGCCCTGTGACCAGTGGGGTCCCCCAAGGCTCTGTCCTTGGACCCATATTATTCAACATTTTCATTAATGATGTGCACATTGGAGTCAGAAGTGGACTGGCCAAGTTCGCCGTTGACACCAAACTTTGGGGCGAAGCATCCACGCCAGAAGACAGGCGGGTGATCCAGGCTGACCTGGACAGGCTCAGCAAATGGGTGGATGAGAACCTGATGGTGTTTAACACCGAAAAATGCAAGGTCCTCCACCTTGGAAGGAAAAACCCACAGCATCCTTATAGGCTCGGCAGTGCTACGCTGGCTAGCACTACGGAAGAGACTTGGGGGTCATCACCAACCACAAGATGAACATGAGCCTGCAATGCGATGCTGCGGCTAGTAAAGCAACCAAAACGCTGGCTTGCATCCATAGATGCTTCTCAAGCAAATCCCAGGACGTCATTCTCCCCTTGTACTCGGCCTTGGTGAGGCCGCAGCTGGAGTACTGCGTCCAGTTTTGGCTCCACAATTCAAAAAGGATGTGGAGAAGCTTGAGAGGGTGCAGAGGAGAGCCACGCGCATGATCAGAGGTCAGGAAAACAGAC
>NW_017728997.1:17069461-17081902 GCF_001723915.1 Gavialis gangeticus | reverse complement strand
AGGATCTGGGAGAACGTTTGTTCACCAGAGTGCCCCAAGAGATGACGAGGTCAAACGGTCATAAACTACTGCAAGACCATTTCAGGCTGGACGTAAGGAAGAATTTCTTTACTGTCCGAGCCCCCAAGGTCTGGAGCAGTCTGCCATCAGAGGTGGTTCAAGCACCTACATTGAACACCTTCAAGAGCAAATTGGATGCTTATCTTGCTGGGATCCTATGACCCCAGCTGACTTCCTGCCCTTTGGGCGGGGGGCTGGACTCGATGATCTTCCGAGGTGCCTTCCAGCCCTAATGTCTATGAATCTATGAAATATATATCTTTATTTTGCCTGGTTCCCCAATGTACCCCCAGGTTCCTAATTAACAGTTTTCTAGTTATGTGACAAGAGAAATCTATTCCATACAGAGATCAGCCTTTTTAACTTTCTCTAAAGTACTTTTCCACCTCACATGCACTGAAGAAATTTAAGTACAAGTTCTGGAAAGTGCACTTTTAAGGTTTAATGCCCATTATCCAGAGATACGCATGTACCACCAAGTGGGATAATGAGAGTCAGGGGCTTACAAGGAGAGAATAGACCACTTTAAGTTCAAATGCTGTCTCTCTCTTGCATAGAAAATTCAACGCCTGGAGAAGCTATTAATGCAGACTTTCCCATCAGAAGAGGCATTCACGTATTCTAGGATGGTTCATTGTTCTTCATTTTTTAAGAAGGTCTTTTCTATGCATTGCACTGATAGGACTCACAGCTTAGCCCTTCCTTGCTTAACCACATTTTCAGGCATAAAATACTCCGGAGAGGTCTGCAAGATAACCTGCCTTCTGTTTTCAAGCAGAAGCCGGCACAGCAACAAACAGCTTGATGTGGTCTCTTTAGAGCGGCCAGAAAGAGATCAATTGTCCTTTGCGTAGCAGACTGTGTGCATTTGGCTTGGAATTCACGCCATTTATCGACCAACAGAAAAGTGGAGTCTCTGGGCTCCAGATACTGAGAAAAAAAACAGTCCTGTTCCCAGTAGCTTGGAAAGCAGGAAACCTCTCAAGTCTCCAAATTGTTAATAATTTCATGGATCCAGTGATTGACTCTGTAATTGACCAGAGTCCAAGAGCTCTTTCAAATCTTCTCCAGTCCCTTTATGGGCATTTAGAAACTGTGGGAATATATCCTCTTCAAATTAATTTGTCTGGCAGTCCAGAAAAGGGTTAATGATTTTCAACCTTTCACACAGTGTTCGCACACAGCACTCCAACTTTTGATTTGCCAGCAGGCCAGCGAGCATTTCTAATACATTTCAAACCTCTTTGCAGGAGGATTACATTTTAATGCTCCTTTTAAAAATGGCTATTAAGGACCACACCAGACACTTCCGTTTTTATGGAATGAAAGAACTGAAAAGTTTGCAGGCCCTGATTTTGTTGAGCTGTACCCTATGGTACTGCTGATTTCCTCCAGACTGCTTGGGAATGAAGATACCACTCTGTAAGATGAAGAGGGGAAAGGTCTAGCCCTTTGTTGTTTGTTAAAATGGTTTATTTCATTTAATTTTCCATTATGCATGAAATATTAGGAAACAGGCAAATAGTGGTGCTGTGTTGAAGACTGGTAGAGAGAAGCTGCATGTCTATGTGTTCCCCCATGGAAGGAGATGCACAAGTCCTGCAAAGGTGTAAGGTCTAAGACATGCATTTCCTATGGGTTATCTTAGGCAGCATCCTGCTCAGCATGCTGGCTTGTTGTGAGCCCATGCTTCGCCAATTATTTTTTTTAATTAATTTCATAGCCAGCCTAGTAGACAGCTAGAAGGTCCAGTGGAAGGCTAAAAAGGTAGGACCCTTAACCCCATGCCGAAGTCATAACCCTGGGAAGATGGAGCCCTCGGTACTGCTCGAGTAAGAGCAGGTGGCTCTTCCACTTTGCTTTGCTTAATTTGTAATAAAAAAAATATTAAAATACATAGCAAAATATATTACTTGCTTGGGTAATTCGTGACATTGAAATGCAAAATTTTGCCTGAAGAGCTGAGAAGTGCTGAACCTGACAGCTGAAAGACTGATTTCCCCTGGGAAAGCATAGGAACAATGAAATCTTTTCACCACAAAACAACTTTATTTTACAGTTGCCAAAAAACACCTCAAGCAACTGGTCTATGTCAGAAGCCCTGACAAAAATAAACAATATGCTAGTAATCTGCTTCAAAGACTTATCTAGAGGATAGGTGTTAAAGGTGGGATTCAAAAGAGCCAAAGGGAACTTGCTCCTGAGATGCACAAGGCAAGAATAAATTTATATTCATGCCCCTGGCAGACATTTCACCTAAGCTGTGATTAGCCGGTTAATCACATGGTAAGCAGTAACCTGGCCACATATGCATGCAGTTAATGGTGAGATAAAACAGGGCAGAAGCCACAAATGATTACCCAAAGTGCGTGGAATAACTTTGTGGCTGGTTCCCATTGCACCTAAAATTGAACATGCAGGCAGCACCAACCAGCAGACTGGCTCTCTGAGCCAGGTGTACTGAACCCCCAGCTTGCTACTTGCTGGTGCAAGGGTTGCTGGCATCATGACCTCAGGCTCCCCCTGCACTGGCAATAGGACATGATTGAGATATGATCCTCAAGCCCACAATCACACCTCCAGCATACGTAGGATGGCAGCTGGTGCAATAGTTGGGACTGCAGTACAGATCCTATTGTGCCTTTATCTGAATCTTTGCCGGGGGCCCAAGAGACTTGAAGCCTTTGTGAAGCCTAAGTCATATCTGCCGATATTGAACAGCAATTTTTAAGAAAAATAATAATGATTTAATTATTCTCCATCTCAAAATAATGCCATATATTTTATCTTCTCATAAAGCTAAAACAATGACTTTAACAAGTACCTCGAAGTTCACTACTAATAGCTTACAACTGTTTCCATAACTATTAACCATTCTTTCCAAATCCTCTCAACCAGTTTCCCTACTAAGCCCTACTGGACAAGTCTAGTTTATCAAAGGAATCTTACAACGTATACCATTCCTTTTTCTTTCTTTTCCTGTCCTTTCTTTCTAGCACAATTCCTTGACATGTTGAGAAAAAGGTCTGATTTCAGCCAGTCAACTTCTGCTCGCACCCATCTGCACCTTTTGAGACAGCTTCCAAGTCCAGCAGCTTCTTCTGAGATGCCTCAAGCCACGTGAACTTCTGTGGAAGAGGACCAGCAGAGAAGCTGCCCAAGAAAGACTGCTAAGGGAATTCTCTGGACTTTATGCTACTTGCTGCCTTGAACAACTTTATTCCTTTATCAAGCCCCTAGTGCAAAATAAGGAAAACTTAGCTAGAAAGCTGTACCGCCAATGCCAAGGAAAACCCTACAAAGGCCTCCCAGCTGGCTCTGTTGGCAACCAGCACAGAGACCAGCAGCAGTAAGATGCTGGACACAGCTGTGGTCCAAAACTTGCCTGCCCTCCCCAACACTTGAATCTTCCCAGAGCTTTGCTGTTGACTGCTGGTTAATGAGATATCTAGTTTGCACCTTACTGTGCTGAGCCAGATGAACCTAGCCTGTCTACAGCCTTTTAGAAGTCTTCAAAAGCACTTACTTCATTGAAGTTGCACAGGGCCTGATCAGTGCAATCTGGTCCAGTGACTAACAACCAGAGGAAGCTACAACGCCTATACAGAAGACTCAGAGACCTTTCAAATGACTGTGTGTTGTTATAGTCACTGCATAGGCAACTGGAAAATGCTTACAGACAGTGCATTGTAAATGGTAAAAACCCTGCATGAACTCAACACTTAGCTCTGCCATAGAGTCTCAGTGTGGCTTTGGGTAAATCATCATCTCTCCAGGCCTCAGAGTCTGTAAATGGAAGTGATAATCCTACCTTCCAGCCCCCCTTTGCCAGGCTTGTCTATTTAGATGGGGCAGACGCTTGTTCTTGTATCGCACACAGTATAATGGGCCTCCAGGCACTAGTATAACAGTGGCATAGTTGTAGTCACAACAGCAACAACAATAAACTACTTAGCAGCGTGCGTCACACGGCCATTAGTGGTTGTCATGTCTCAATAACATTTGTTTTACAGTAATCTTATTAACTTGATAAACTTCTGCTTTTGGTGACTGAAGAATGCTGAGGAAAATATAACAACACAGCATTTCTCTGCACACCAGCCCAAGGGACCCATAGCAGGACCTATATAACATCTAGAAATGTTTGATTGGCAGCTTTACCTGCAAGATCAGCAACAGCCGTATATTAAGGATCACGACCCAACAGAACCAGGAGCTCCCTGCCAGCTGCAAGAGAAAGTTAGAGACTTTCTAAGGTAAGATCAGCTGAATCATATGTGGACAGAGACGGCTTCCCTCTCCTCTCACTCACACCGATGGCAATCGGTGGCAATGCCATTGCTGCCAACGGAGTAAGACCAGAGTAAAAACAGCCCAGCGAAGAGAGAAAAAGGCTCACAATCAACTGCTAATTGAAAAGTGCAAGTACTTCCGCGAAACTGCTTTCCCTCCCCCCCAAATTATCAGTCAACAAGATTAGGATAGTTCCTTTACAACCATCAGCCATATGCTTCTCTCTCCATCTCATCTTACATTCCAGGCACTTAATTTTCTCGCTTATTGTTGCAATTTCAGAACAATGTCAATCGTAAAATTTGAGGGAAACTTTATTTTTATTTTCAGCCTTAGCCATTCTGGTTGCTTGATCCTCTGTAGGTGGAAATAAGGAGCTATGG
Source organism: Gavialis gangeticus (assembly GCF_001723915.1). NCBI lineage: Eukaryota > Metazoa > Chordata > Crocodylia > Gavialidae > Gavialis > Gavialis gangeticus. The sequence goes on along the minus strand of NW_017728997.1, from coordinate 17,077,166 downwards.
AAAGTAATAAGTCCAGGAAAATAAAAGCAGATTGAAAAGATTGCAATGTTTTGGTAGAGGGAAATGTAGCGGTGGCTTCTGAAAAAAAATACTGTTACGATCAGGTTTTCTTCATGACTCCACAACGTGAAGGTAATATTTTGCGGGTACAATTATTTGTATTCAAGGCATGATACTCAGAAGGAAAAGCTTTCTCCAGGATGAAAGACTTTTTTTTTCTTCTTATTCACTTTTAAAACATAAGCCTTACTAGATAAGAAATAACAACCTATGATTGAGCTCCTTAATCTTTGTGGCTGAATTTTTTAGAAGAGCTCAGCATGTTGGGTATTAAACTCTCCCAAAAAATCTGACCAGAAGTGTCACTAGGAGAGCAGCGGGTTGAAACGCTGGTCCTGAGCTTTTGGAAAGCTGGTGCTATATTGCTCTAGGTAATGCTCTTTCTCTGAATGCATGTACACACAAAGCTATCACCAGGTCTTTCAGAATGGGCAACCCCTTCTCATTTGGATATGATTCACCTGCATGCATGGCATTTAGTTGTACTGGAGTGAACATAAGTTAGCAGTCTTAGTCATATGAAGGACTTGAGAACAACTGCGAGAAGACTAGAAATCCTCAAATCTGATTGCTAAAAGTTGAGAGTTTATATTTATAAGAAATTAATTACACACTTGTGTTTCTTCTCTCCTACACATTTTGCCTGTGATAAAGTGCTCTCTGACGTACTGTAACCACAAGCTATTTTCTCAAATAGAAAGAAACAGATGAAAGAGAAAAGCCTCAGTAGCTCAGATTGCAGTTATTTTCCACCTACACAAAGCCCCTCTTTCCTCCTCCTCATTCTACTGTAATTTCCTCCTTACCCTTTGGAAGAAAGAAAACTTACCAAGAAAATTATCAACATGTTTAAAAATTGTAGTCAAATGCTACTGTATTACATTCCTATTGTATAATATCTCAGCTACAGATGGAGGGGATATTTGCAGGGTAGAATCAAGGAGTGGGGGACCTTTAATTGAAAGTGGCAGGAAGCAATGTACACATGGGAAACTGCCAGATTCCTCTCCTAATTCCTACAGTCTGAAGAAGGGATGGATGAGGAAGGCCAACTGAAACCACTCTGTGGTGGGTCCCATGTAGAGCTGTTGGTTGGCATTTTTTTAACCTTTTTTTGGGGGGGTGGACAAGAAAACATTGATTCATCTAAACCAAAATGTCTCAGCAGGAAAGCTTCGACAGATCCAGAAAGCTCTGCTCAAAACCAGAGAAAGAGGGGCTGCAAAATGGCCTAGAGGTCAGACCACTCGCATAGGAAAATGAAGAGCCAGGGTCAAACCCCTGTTACAGTGGATCTTTGACAACTCCAGGGTGGGGAAAGTAGTTGCCTAGAAGAAATGAGAGAGCACAAGCTTGGACCTGGGCCTCCTACCTCTCAGGAGCCTGCCCCAGCCCCCAGGTTGTGATGGGCTGATCCTCAGAAAAAGTCTTAGGTTTTTGCTTAACATGAAACAAGAAGAGATATATATAGAGATGTGGGTGGAATGGAAGAACTGCTTCCTGCCCGGTTCAAGCTGGAAGAGGGCTCCCCCACGAAATGACAGAAGTGAATGTAGGCAAGTAGAGACCCATTAAACAAGACCGTAACTGGGTGCCTGATTCTCATGCAGGCTTAGGGAAAGGAAGGATGACTAGCCTACCACAGGGACAGGACAGAGATGCTCCGTCCCAGATCGTCTGTGACAGTATCAAGCTGATAAGGATAATTGTTCAACTGGAGAAGGGTAACAAGAAGGAATCAGGCTTCAGAGTGCTTTTGTCCTGGCAGAGAAATGTTGGATGAAAGAGATACTGATTGATGCACTGCCTGGCCTGAGCAGAGCTTAGGAAAGAAGCTTGGACAAAGAGTAGTTACATCTTGTTAAAGCCAAAAAAGGCTGAGTTTTGGCAATGGAGGGATGGAAGGCACCTAAAGGGCTCATGTGGACCTCCCCTGTGCCAAGGGGACTGAATAAGATGAGATGGAGAAAGGCCCCTGTTTGTATAACACCCCCAACAGCATGCATGTAATTTAGGAGGATTATCAGACATTCATTCATAAGTCTGTAAAGGATTTTGATAAGTAATACTTATGAACTCACACAAATTGCAGGTCTCTTTCTTTTAAAAAATATATGTGTATCTTTCCCCTTGCTCTATTTATTTTGCATCAGGGAAAATGACAGGAGTCTGATTTCACTTAAGTCTTGCTCCAATGTTAAGCTCAGCTTTGAACACAGTCGCCAAAGTTTAAGGACTTCATCTCTTATTTATCTAGTCAAATCCTACATTTCAAAAGACTTGGGACATCATGCTAGCCTCCTGACTCATTTATTTTCAGTAGGATCATTATTTGTAACTGGTCTCCCAGGAGTCTGCTAAGCTGAAAAGGAAATAAAGCCCAAAACACAGACCACCAATTAATAAGTAATCAAGATATTGGACAGATGTCTTCTATTAAGGGGTTTCATTTTTCCTTTTCTTTTTTTCCCCCCTTTTTTAGGAGAATCACAGTGAGATTTTTCTTCCCTTTTATCTCTGCTCATACTGGAGCAAAGTCTGTAATGATAATAGACTCTCTGCAAGGACATTAAACTTGCAATCAGAAAGCACCGGTGGGCAACAAGATTGGATTCGAAGTTGTAATCCTCGGTGGGAAGGAAATGTCTTGGCTCCTCTTGTGCCTTTCCTTTCCCTCCGCATTGCACTGTTTCCCTTTTCATACCAGCACAGGCTTATACCTAGGGAAAATGCGCAGGGGTGGTGGAGTCACCGCCTCTCTTCCTTCCCTTGGTTGCTTTTCTGAGCGTGTTATCCTCCTGGCGAGATTGTGACACTGAAGGTAAATTGCAGTTCCCATCTTCTTCTGTTTCCCCAAGTCACTTGCTTATGGCAGATTTGTTGGCTGCAATGAAATGAGTTAATGACGGCAAAGAGCGAGGCAAAGTCACCGCTGCTGTATGGGAACTTGAGAACCATGTGCCGTTACAGGGGTCGCAGGCTTTTTCTCCCCATGGGAATTGGGCAGTACTATCACTGCTGCAAGGGGAAGGCCTATCCAGACGAGGCTCCTGTGGGCTCACCTACACTTGTAGCACAATGTCATTAAAACTCTGCAGCCAATACTATTGAATGAACACCGATCTGCCACGAACGCCAGACAGACACACGAGCCCATGGCAGAACCCTCAATTGCCCATCGTTGACCTCAGAGAGGCTGTTCTTAGACAACCAAAATGTAAAAATAAACTGAATGAGAAATTGCAGAACAAGAAACTGTCCGCAGACTGGATTGGTTAAAGTATGGTCTAAATAGAGATTACAGATTCTTATCCCGTTATGCGGATTAGCTTTTATAACCCCCGTGTCCCTCCAAGAGTGAACTGCCTCCTTTTTCTCTTCCTGCGCACCTTGCTTCCCTCAGCAGAGCCCTCTTTTTTTTCCTTCTCCCTGCTCCACCCTTTGAATCCTAATCATTGCTTTCTATTTAGCAGCTCTGTTTCCTGCAGTCCCTTCACAGCATCTGATGAAATTAGCCCCCTGCTTATGAAAGCTTATGTTATGCATGTCTGATTTAGTTAATCTAAACTATGAAGCAAATCTACCCTGCCTTCCACATTAGTACTGCCACTAATATAGGTGAAGATGGAGTAGCCCCAGGAGGACTGATGAAACCCTTAGACCCTGGACACTACTGTCATATTAGTCTGCTTCCAAAACTGTCCCTACTTACTAGTATGGATATATTTACAGGTATCCCTTCATTGAGAAGGATCCTAAACTGCTTTCCAGATCATAGGTTGTCTACATCAGCCACTTTGTGGGAGTGAAATCCAATGGTCACAATTATTTGTTTTAAAATAGAAAAGTGAGGAATCAGTTCAACTACAGCTTGGGAAGGAATATTTGATAGACAGAATAAGTACCCAAACCAGACTTCCAGTAAGATATCATGCCTCGTGGAAAGTTTCTACTGGGACCTGTGTTTTCTTTTTATGCATTTTCACTCCTGGAATAATTCAATGTATGTTTGAGGTCAGATTGAAATACTCTTCATTCAGATGCGCTCTTTAAGTGGGACTTTCCTTTGGGAAGCCAAAATGCTGAGCGTTACAAAAAAGAGCCTACGATAAGGGCGGAATTAATGGGGTATTCCAATCAGAAGTGTCTATCACCATCAGACCGTTCCTGTCTTCTCGTAAGTACACTTAACGATGCTCTGTATCCCTGGAGTCACCAGCCAGACACCGAGAAAGTGATTGTTAAACTTTAAACATCATAAATCATCTGATCCCAAGGGGACATCATACATACATTCCTTTCATACTGGACGGCTTCCTTAGCGTCTTGCATTTGGAAGTTATTTTTGTCTTGTGAAGAGTGGTTAGCCATTGAATCCTCAGCCTTTTCTCCTTAGTCTTCCTGAGCAGGGAGAAACCACCGGGAAGAGCAGAAGCAGGTCGCTCACTAGAACCACCAGCTTTCAGCAAAACAGGAGTTACGCATGTCAAACTCCAGTTTCTTCTCATCGCTCATGTGGGATAACAACACTCAAAGGCTCAGTGGGAAACTGACTTCTCCTGTCTTCTTTTCTTGGCATTTGGCTAATCTTCCACTTCTTTCCTAAAGTCGCCTTGCCTAGGAATTCTTAACAGATAGCAAAATAATGATCTTGTTAATGATGTGTGCTGTTGTCCTGCCATCTGGTGGCGAGGATGAATAGGACCTAGTTGAATAGCCGTGGCTGGCTAAACACACTGGACATAAATATTATACTTCCAAGCGATTAACCTAACGCCAAGTTCAGGAGTCTCGCATCATTCATTTATAGTATTTGTTGCCTTAAAAAGATCATTTTTCTGTTAAGAGCTGCAAAAAAGAAGCCATTTGCCGTGAACAAAAACAAGTTCTATGGGAACCCGGGAACCATGCTACTACAGACTCTTGAGTACCACCTTTTGATACCTTCTCTGTTCATTATTTACAGACAAATATTTATGGCTGGACTTTAAACAGAGATTGACATAATTATAAACTACTAACATTTGTAGCACTGTAAGCTAATGATATGGGTAATTAAATCAGTAATTACCTAAGAGAATCGAGAAAGGAATTTTTTCTTCCATATGCAGAGTCCTTCTCCTAGCATTCATCATTAACCAAAGAAAATTAAAAATGCTGTAATGCAGCTATTGAATTATGTGAGAAAAAAAAAGAGCAAAACACATTTCAATCTGATCCGAAGAGCACTGAAGCCAGAAGACACTTGCACTGGTTTCTGTGGGATTTGGACCAAGTCTATCATCGCTGCATGCCATGAAGCACGACGGTTGCTTGACTTGAACTTCCATTGTTACTATTACCACCCATGGGCAACAAAAAACAGTACAGACTTCAGTCCCTTTTTTTTATTTTTAGCAATTACAATACTTGATCTCTTGCATCACTTCCTGTAGTCAGCTGGTGACATTATCTGCACAAACTCGCCCGTTCCCAGTGGGCTGGGTAAAAACACTTCTGATAACACCTGTCTCTGTGGCTTCAGGGACTGGCCCCTGCCAGGCTCATTAAAGGAACTGTGCAGACAGGCAAATCCCTTGGTTCTCTTCATGCTGTTGTTATCATTTTGATAAGAGACTTGGCAGGCACCTTCAAAGGGTAGGCATCTTTCTTATGAATGGAAAATCACAGGTAATAATAAGTGATTGTCGAATGGTCTATCAGACCCGAATGAGGTCTTTATACCATTAAATTCTGGACAGGTCCTCCGTGTTTCAGTGAGAGGCTGTTAGCTGAAAGCACCAGCATTAGAGATACATTCTGAAAATGCGTATACACATTTTATTTTCTTCCCTATGTAATAGGGTCAACAAATAATTGCAGTAAAGACTCGTTTGTTCTAAGAAAGCTCAACTGGAGTGTCCACTGTGTCCTACTAGTCACTCCTCATCTCCAGTTCAGCAAAGAGTTTAAGCTAGTCAGTGGATTTAGGCACGTGGTTAAGTGCTTAGCTGAATAGAAGTAGACTCAAAGATGTGGTCAAAGGCTTTTACTGCACTGGGGCCTTAAACAGGCTCTCAAGGGGCATGTCTACATGAGATGCTAAAAGTGCTGTAGACTAATTCTAGTGTGCATTAGTGCGTCATGGCAAAAACCGTGCTAATGCACTAATGCGGAGTAGAATTAGTCTACTGTGCATTAGCATCACATAAAAGATGTGCACTGCTCGGTAATGCCAATTACAGCTCATTAAGTTAGTACCTGTTATTACAGGCACTAAACTTAATGCATCGTAATTATGGTGCATTAGTGCACATGTATACATACCCAAGAAGAAGAAAATAATGCTGTGTATTTATAATCTTTCTTGTTTTGTCCAAGCCCAAGACCTTTATTCCTACAGTAATAAGAATAGCAACAGCTAGTGTAAGAAACATTCTGTTTTTCAAATTAACTATAATTAGTAAGAGGCAGTGAATCATTGACCTTTCACACTGAAATGTGTTAAGAATTTTGGAAGAGGTTTAATATATTTTTGGCTTAGTATTTCATCTTCCTTAGGTGCTTTGTACGGACTAAATCTTACCCTTTTAATTAAGAAATTGAAAGACAAGCTGTAGCAGAGTCAATCTGATTGAAATTACTGCATCCTCTTTATAATGCAAATGCTCCTTGTTATTTTAATGTTAATGAAATAAAAGGTTAAACGGAAATAAAATTTTATAAGAATGCGAGGGCTTAGGTTAAATATAGAAAATAAATTGTGTATGGTGCATACAAGAGAAGACCAAAACTAGTTTTTCATATGAAAACAGAGAAAGGCAAAAACCATAAGAGGAGACTGGACGGTCACCTTGCTGGGGTCACCTGGCCCCAGGTGTCTTTCCTGCCCAGTGCAGGGGTCTGGATCCGATGATCTCCCAAGGTCCCTTCCAGCCCCTCATTGTCTGTGAATCTATTGTTATTTCTTTTAAAAGCAAAAACCTACTAAGATTGCAATAAGCACACGAGAAAAGACTTGAGGTAAAATTTTCAAAAGCCCTTGTCATTTTCAAATGAGTTAAGCACTTAAGCGCTAAGAGACTCAGAACAAAGCTTGGTTTGAACAGAGAAGCATCTCAAGGAAACGCCTGGCTTCCAGATTACATATAAAAATAAAAAGAGGATAGGAACCCTCATTATCATCCCCACCCTCGTTATTATTCTGTTAACTGGGATTTCACATGTACATTTGATCCCCTTCTCCCTCTCCTTTCATCTTTGCCACTTTGGCTCTCAACCTTTTGCGGCAGGGACTGTCTCTTCTGTTGTGTTTGCACAGTGCAGGTTTGATCCGATGGGGAGCGGGGTTTTGGGTGCTCTCCCCATCTCAGTAAATAAATGAGCAATAATGGGCTAAGTGTTTCTAAATTGCTTTGCAGCCTGCATTTGGAAAAGCAGGATGCTGAAGAGCCAAAATGAAGTTTCCTTCATCTGCACAGATAAAGCTGCGAGGAGAAGAGCAGAGGATTCGGAGGGTGTGAATGGTTTTTGTTTCCACGTACGTGTGAAGAGAGCAAAATCATCCCTTCTACATGATAATCTTCTTTCAGCCTCCTAACAGGAAGTTTATTCCTCTTTGTCGAGGCATGGATGGAGGCTCATAAAATTCAGCCGTGGTGAGTCT
>NW_017728997.1:17062719-17064461 GCF_001723915.1 Gavialis gangeticus | reverse complement strand
GCCAAAATGAAGTTTCCTTCATCTGCACAGATAAAGCTGCGAGGAGAAGAGCAGAGGATTCGGAGGGTGTGAATGGTTTTTGTTTCCACGTACGTGTGAAGAGAGCAAAATCATCCCTTCTACATGATAATCTTCTTTCAGCCTCCTAACAGGAAGTTTATTCCTCTTTGTCGAGGCATGGATGGAGGCTCATAAAATTCAGCCATGGTGAGTCTTTTGTATCGATAATCCTTGTTTAGACTTGGTTCTTTTTGAAGGTGATCTTAAAATGTGGATCACAGCTAGTGTTACTTACTGCATGAGGCGGCTTTTAAGTTTTCCTTGCATCTCACCTCCTTTCCCAACAATCATTTTTACACATAACTCTGCAAGAGGCATCACGACTTTTCTCTGTTTCATAAACATATTCAGCTTTGGCTTTACTTGATTCTGTAATGCAAGAACATCACTGTAGAGGTTTTATTTGATCTGTACACAGCTTGCAACCATTTAACTCCCATTACTTGGGCCATGGATTTGGCAGTCATGGATTATTCTTTGCATTTGGAAGAATGAGAGAGGATATTTTAAAATACTGCCTCTCCCTGGCTCAGTAGTAATAAATGTAATTGTTCAACTTCAAAGTAAATCCCACTTAAAATTACACCTATGGTTTCTTCTGTCTCCTCAATATGCCATAGACTTAAGAAGCTTCTAACTTCTACGTTCAGCCTACCAAAAATACAAATATTTATTTGACGTCCTTTGACACTATCCATCCTTTTAATCTGTACTTTTGTCCCACATTTCTTGACTCCAGCCATTGATTCAGGACCATATCTTATCTTCCTGGGGTGAGTCAGGATGTATAATTTCGGGTGTGTTAGGAATACAAGACCAAAGATCAAAATGAGATCAAAGCGTGCACACTTTGTGTATAAGCATGCTTGCATATGCATTGAGCAGTCTCCTGAGATCTTTCACAGAGGTCGCCACTTCCACAATGGATGAATGATGGAGTCAATAGGCCTCAGGCATGTGCATAAGTCAGAGCCCAAGACTAGATTTTTTTTCCAAATATCATCTTGGTTTGGCCCTTTTTTACTGAAATGTAATCCATCCTTATAGAGTAAACTAAGGGAGTACCATCAATAAATCAATTAGAAATGACTGTTCTACTACAAATCCTTTTCTTTGACCAGCCAACTGCAAATGCCACATTGCAAACTAATTTTTTTAAAGCATGAGACCAAATTATTAGATTAAGAATAGAACTAAGGTTTCTGGTCATGGAAAGTAAACCAGAAAATAGCTTGAATGCCTTACTCCGTGCAATGGAAAACAGAGATATGTATATGCTTTGCTTTGTTCCAGTTGAACAAGGTTTTGGGAATGGTTTTCCTGTCTCAGACCATGATTTGTTCATATTTTATGTAGGTCTGTCTCTGTAAGGAACATGACTTTCTTCTATGGTGATTGATTTGTACTGTTTTCATAGCCATAATTAGTTCAGCTGGATGCCACCACGAATACTGTGTTAAAGGCCAGGAAAGCTTTATTACCTGGGAAGTCTGCTTTAAGATTGAAGATATGGCCCAAGATTTTTCGGTTGGTGTAATTCAGTGTAGCAGCATTGACTTCAGCAGAGCTGCACTGACTTGTATCAACCGAGGAAATGGCTCAAGAATTTTCATCACACATTTTCATAGTTTCATAGTTGGTCGGGTCGGAAGGGACCTGAGCAGATCATCTAGTCCGACCCC
>NW_017728997.1:17062085-17062302 GCF_001723915.1 Gavialis gangeticus | reverse complement strand
CCCCCCGGGCAGGGGCCCTGGCAGCACGCCGTGTCGACACCATCGTAGGAGTTGCTGCTTGTTTCTGGCTTAGTGCAGTGCCTTCGCCCTGCCCTAGCAGGAGTCTCCCTCCTGGCCCTTCCTGCTCGCCCGCTGGTGCAAATACCGACGCAAACGCTGGTGCGCTCTTACAGAGCATGCTCTGTTCGCGTGCTCTGTTCACGCGGTGCGGCTCGGG
>NW_017728997.1:17061309-17061551 GCF_001723915.1 Gavialis gangeticus | reverse complement strand
CCAAAGCCCGCCTCAAGACACCGTTCCCGAAGCTGCCAGTTGGTCTCTGCGATGCATGTTGCATGCTGTCTTCCACATCCGCTCACTGGTAGGACAGAACAGAAAACCACTGGTGCCCCTATCTCCTTCAGCATGCCCCCAGAGCGTGATAGTCCGCCATCAGGTGATCAGGGCTTCTCCTGGCCGCATCATTAGTACCCACATGGACTAGGACCATGGGGTAGTAATCAGTGGGCTGGATC
>NW_017728997.1:17058510-17061281 GCF_001723915.1 Gavialis gangeticus | reverse complement strand
CTTCCCCTCCGGATCCGGCTCAGCTGCATCTGGTCCCTCTGCCCACTTACCTTACTTTTTAAGAGGATACAAACTATAATTTAGCAAAACCATTGGCTATTTATTACATGTAAGTATTGGGCCACTCATTTTTGTAAAAATATATGCTTTTGCCAAAGAGATAGGAAAACCTCCAGCTAAATGTAAAGATCTATTCTATTTTATTCTGTATGGGCAATTGCAAGTAACTAAACATTAATGCAACAAATCTAATGAAACAGTAAGAGGTAATTCTGGTTGCATTATTGGTTCCTGTCCGTGTAGAAAAGATCAGTAAAATGGGCTCTTCTGCTTTTAAGTTTTCAACATAGAAGTCCCAATTCAGGAAAGCACTTAATTCATTGGGAATTACACTGTTGACATGTTGTCCTGAATCGATGCTTTCCTGAACTGTAAGCGTAGCTTTGCCTTTTACTTATTATTATTTCTTAACTTTTTTATTATCTTAAATTATAATAGCAAGAGGTGGATTTCCTTCCTGGCAGTAGTAGTTAATCACACTTCTGCTAAAATTTTGGGTAACTAGTCAGTTGGCATTGTAAATAGTTTAAGGGCTAATGTAGAGTAGATAAGCCACTTTTAATACCATTTCAGAAGGTTTGCACAGGGCTTGCTTTGACCAGAGAGGACAGTATAGTGGCATGGAGGTTTGAGATGTACACAACTAAAAGAGTTGGTGCTTCATTCACTTCAGCATGGTTATAGGTGGTATAGAGAGCTTATTGCATGACTCATGACTGGAAACTTAGCAGCGGGCACAAGTTACCCTCAGGAACTTGCACTCAATTCTAGTGCAAAGTCTTCAGGGAAATCTAGTGGAAAAGCATGTGCAGAAATCAGAGACTAGGGAATTTGTGGTATTAGCACCTTAAGCATTTTTAACACCTATCTCTTTGGACTTGAAAGTTTCATAGGGTACATATGTCTCCTGAACATAATGCCAGATCATTGGGCTTTCCAGTAAGGATTCTAAATCAAAATTAAATTTTAAAATACCTCAAAATATAGAAGTTCAGATCTGCATGGCAGACAACTGCATTGTATACCCAAATTATGATAGCAGAAGTTTAGTTAAGGAAAACAGAGGGATCCCAGACCACGGAGAATTAGATCAGCTGGAATTTTATTGTTTTGTCAATTCTGCCCAGGTAGTGAACTTCACCTTTTAATCAAGATTGGTATTTCTCTATGCTGTAACAGATAACCACTTGGTAGATTTTTCCTGCTAAATCGACTCACTAGTGTGAGCTTCCTATATTCATTTAAGGGGGATGTGATTGTAGCAAGATGCATTGTAAGATCTCAAATAAAGTCTTATCTTTGATTAATACACCAGTGATGACCTGAACTGTTCATTGTCCCCTTTTGAGGCTGAGCAAAGTGCACCCTATTTGATTCCACGCAACAAACATCAGAATGACGTTAGATTCAAATATATTTCCATGACTTCAGAACACTTCTTGGGATGCCAAAGTTGACTTTTTTTAAAACTTGGTAGTGAAGAAGTATGTAAATAATGTGCCATCAACAGCCCCGCTCACCGTCTCCCGTCGATGTACCAGCTGCTGGGGGACCACATCAGACAGTGTGAACAGACTGGTTTAAGAGACGGTTGTTCCTTCCCGCAGTCCGCAAGTGCTGTATGTTCCTGTAACATTTCCTTTTTAATATTCTTGAGGTTTATCCCAGGAGATCTGCACTAGGACAATGTATGAAGAAAGAAATCCGCAGCTGCACGAGGAATGCTCTTCATTAACTTAGGACATTGGTAGTAAAGCTAAATTAGATATAAATATTTGCTGAAGTATCCTATAATCATGTTTTGGGGAACAATTTCCTTAAGAGACAGACTGTTCATCTTTAAATGCTTAAAGTCAGCCGTCAGGGAAGATGTTTACTATGATTCTTTAGAAAAGCACGTTTTTATCCTCCACTTAGTATTGTCCAGAAATAGCTTCCAAACATGCTAGAATCAGTCCATTTACTTTAATTACAGAGATGCTTTTTCCTCAATACAAACAGTACACTGAAGTATAGCAGTGTTTCAACCCTTCCTGCTCCAGAGATATATTTATTCGTAATCAAAGCAGCCAAACGTATAAATTTGGGAGGCAGCCTACACAAATTCAACATCAATTTACTTAAAATACACATGGATGAGTTTAAAAAAATAAAATCAAATCTGCGGTTCTATAGTCAGCCTTCGTTAGGAAATTTCAGGTGGCCTTGGGTTTTGACGGTAAAATTCCATGCGTCAAACGAGTCTCTCTCTTCAGGTGTGCATCTTTGCCAAGGCCCCTATCCAAAGCCAATACATTTCAGATATTTAATTTATACAGGGTAGAAGATCAGTCTGGATGTAATGCAATCAGGACATTTTCTGCCTTCTGTAAAAGCTGAAGCCCAGTCCTCTGAAGAGATGTCTTGGCTCACAGTTACATGCCACTGCCCATACATTCAATAACACACAAGTTACTGAACAGCGTGAATGGTGATATATTTATACTGAATGAATGTTGTAATCAAAATACAATCCTGTCTCTTGGAAAATGGTGAGGTTTCTATATACATGACCTTTACGTGGTGGAAATATTTAGCAGCTTCAAGACCCTCCTCTGGTGCCCTCAGTAGCCAGACCCAGTAGCCCCCACCAAGCCATAACTGACTCCCGTACCCATCCTTTGCCTATCATACCAGCCGTACCTTGTCATGCATCCACAGATGCATTTCAA
>NW_017728997.1:17057216-17058499 GCF_001723915.1 Gavialis gangeticus | reverse complement strand
GGTCCCTTCCGACCCTAGAAACTATGAAACTATAAGGGTCTCAAAACAGCCAATTCATTAAAAGATGCTGCTGAAATCTTTGCATTTACACTATTCATGAAGGCAGTTCCCCACCTCCCCAAGGGTTTTCCTCCCTTCTCTTTACTTCCCTCTGTTATCATGGGCCAATGAGAAGTGTGCATGTTCAGATGGCGGCTGACTAATAGACTTTCTATATGTCAATTGTGGCCGTTGCCTAAAGCTAAGAGAAAGCTTGAAGAAGGAGAAATGTATTGACTAGTGAATCATAGAAAATTAGGGTTGAAAGGGACTTCAGGAGGATTGGAAGGGACCTAATCCAACCCCCTGCTCCAAGCAGGACCAGCCCCAACTACATCATCCCAACCAAGGCTTTGTCGAGCTGGATCTTAAAAGCCTCCAAGGATGGAGAGTCCAGCACCTCTCTAGGTAACCCATTCCAGTGTTTCACCACCCTCCAGGTGACAGAGTTTTTCCTAATATCCAACCTAAACCTCCCTTGCTGCAACTTGAGACCGTTGTTCCTTGTTCTGTCGTCTGTCACCACCTGTGCCCATTGCACAGTGGGGAATGTTCAAGCCTCATCCCGCTCCTGAAAAGCACCTCACCCATTGCAGCATCTTCAGCTGTGTCTCCTCTTCTGCCACTTTCAGACCACAGAGGAGATCTGCATGCTTTAGGGATCGTCTTCATGAGGCTGGAGTTGGCTACGTCTAAGGAATGGCTGGAACAGCCTAGGTGCAGGAGTGAGAAGGTAGATAGTCCTCCAGGAGGACCATCAACACGTGCAGTGGTAGCAGCTAGAGCTCGGTGCGCGCACAGACACAAGGCAAGAGCAGTAAACCAACAACAACAAAAACATGCAAACCAGGGCTGCCCGAGGATCTGTGACTGTACTTCCAACCCCGCGCTTAGTTTTCAAAATATTCATGAATGAGATGAGGCAGCAGGACCCCAGACGTAGCCTCTCTCTCAAGACCTTTTCTAAATAATCTAATCCCAGGATCAGCTAAGGGTAAGTTTTCTTTCTCAAGAATTAATTGAAGCAGGTTCGCCAGCCCAAACTCAGTGTTGCCAACTCAAGACTTTTTACATTGTTTTTAAAGTCTACGCTTCAGGAATGTGAATAACGTAGCTCTTTCTTTTATATATCTATATCTATATATATCTCTATATAGCTATTTATGTATGTATATACATATCCGTATCTGTGTATGTACGTGTGAATATACATGTGTGTGTGTACGTGTGCATATACACACGTG
>NW_017728997.1:17047561-17052216 GCF_001723915.1 Gavialis gangeticus | reverse complement strand
ATCTCTATATAGCTATTTATGTATGTATATACATATCCGTATCTGTGTATGTACGTGTGAATATACATGTGTGTGTGTACGTGTGCATATACACACGTGTGTGTGTGTATGTATGTATGTATGTATAAAAGAAAAAGGTACGTTTTTCACATTCCCGAAGCATAGACTTTAAGAACAATGTCAAAAATCATGAGAGTTGGTAATACTACAACTGTATCTCCACTGTGCAATGAGCTGAGCAATGAGCATGCTTAATCTTGGGACTGTTCCCCCCCCCCAACTCTTATTAGCACATGAAGGTAGCAACAAACATTTTGCTGCAAAAGCATGTTCAAGCAGAAACAGAGCATCCGCTCTGCAAGGGCTGACTGCAGCATTTCAGCAAGAACCTGTACACTTCTATAGTTGCTTATTACTTCAATGTTGAAACACTCTGACCAGCTACAATTACCCAGTTCTAAAACCGGAGCAATTAAATCTCTTTAGACTTCCCCTTACTGTGGAAGCTGAGCAGTTCTCTGATTACAGCTCTGTGAATGCAGGGGCAGTCAGGCATGGCACACCTCTAGCTCAAATTGGCAACCACGCTCACCACCTGTGGCCAGTTTTGCTGAGTGTTTAGCAGCCTATTCTGCACCACCCTAGGAGACCATGCTCCATCTGGCTTAATCTTCCTTTCGACATACCCTGTCACCAGGCAGAATCAGCTCCTTGTGTGATCTCCACCCTCTCTCTATCTCTCTGGACTGTGTTTAAATCAGGACTAGACCTTGCTATTAATGCTAAGCATTATTATATATATAGCATCTTTCTTCCAAGCATATAAAAGTGCTTATAAACATTTATGTATTGAACCTAATATCACCCCTGGGAAGCAGATAAGAACTTCTGCATGCGCATTACTGATGAGAAAATTAAGATACAGAGGCAGATTCAATCCCCAATGTAAGGCCGAGGCAGGGAATGGAGTGTCACTAAGGATGAATTTAGCTCCAAGAGGTTAAGTGACTTACCCAGGGTCATGCTGTGATCCAGCAAGTGAGAGCCAGGAACAAAACCCAGGAGGATTGGATCCTAGTACTCTGCCTTATTCATTATTCATCACTATCATTTGCTATTCCTGTTACAATAGTGCCTGGAGGCCCTGAGTGAAATCAGGGTCCCTTTCATGCCAGGCGCTGTATGAGCCCATTGTGAGACAGCCCCTGCCCCGAGGGGCTTCCAGCCTAAATAGACGAGACAAGCAAAGGAAAACAAAAGCAGAGAGAAGAGCAAAGAGTAGGGCAAGGAGATGGCTCTCTGAGTCCCAGCCAAGGACCCATCTCTGCACTTGCCACCTGGTCCCACTTTCTCCTTTAAAATTAAGCACCTCGATTACTTAGTTGGGTAAGCCTCCCTCCCTTGTCACATTAGGAAGAGGTCACTTCCAATGCTCTGCGTGCTCGACTCTGACAAAATGAGTCACTCAAAACAATAAAAATAAATAAAGCTGAAAGGCGGCTAAGAAGTAAGAATGACACGAACGCACGGATGCTTAATCCCCAAAATCAAATGAGGTAGGTAACTTGAGGGTTATAGAGCTACAACTGTGTCCTGAACTAAGTCATCTTGGAGGCCAAGAGCTGATATGTTTACAGATTTAGCCCATAGATATCACGGGCTTAAAAATAAGCACAGTCGAGCAATGCTAGCCTCTCATGGCAAAACATTTTGTGGGCAGTAAATAAGAATTTAAACTGGGGGTTGGATTAGGTGAGCTCTGGAGGCCCCTAATTCCCAATGCCTCTGCATCTCCATGACCTGCGTTGCTGTCTTCAGCCCTGCTGTCCGGACCAAAGGCGATGTTGATAGTTGCACGGTGAATGCAGGGGGCAGCAGCATTGCACAACGAGAGGCACGCTGCACAGGTACCGAGAACAGCCGTGAAAAGGGCAGAGAGAGGGTTTACTAGTGAGCAAGGGGCCAAGGCCACTTCAGCTTGGATTAGTGCAGGTGGATCGGTGAAGGGGCCTGACAATTAGTTGCAGCTGGATCTAGTTTGAGCCGTAACTGGAGTGGTCCACTGCACCCTGCAACCCAACTGGGTCTGAGAGCCAGCAGACCGTGGCAAGAGGAAGCAGGTAGTTGCAAGTGTCGTCTTCCCGTTCCCGTCCGGGGCCTTGCCTTAGAGGTGTTGCCCCTGGCCCAGATTCACACCTGGCCTCGCTCCAGCTCCAGCTTCGGCTTCTGGCTTGTCTTTGGGATCCTGATTCAGGGTGTTGGACTCCCCCAGCTGACTCTGGTGTCTCTTTACTACAATATGTCATTCCTAACTGTGGTCAGACTGTGTACTGGGCACAACCCAGGTCTAATGGCATATGAAGCTAGCCCCTTTAGAGGTGGAAAAGGGAGGATGCTTTGTTTTGCTTTTAGATGGTCAGTGCCCTGCAAGGAGCCCCATGCTGAGACTTTCTGCTGATCTCTTTGTCTCTCCTGGCTTCCTGGCTGTAAATGCTACCCACTAAGGAGAGACCTGTGCTGGCAGCACCTGTCTTTCCTAGCTGTGCTGAGTCACTGCACCAGTTTCACGCTGTTACACAGATTAAGCCAGCTACTAGAGAGCAGCCTGGAGCTGAAATGGCTGCCTCCCTTTCTGCTGGGATAACAACAGTTCATGATAACCAAGATGCCCATGTTTAAACAGAGATTACAGCAGTTAATTAAAAAAAAAAAGGTGGTTATTAAACAGCACAAAGAATTAGTCTTTGCTCATTAAAGGAAAGGTACATGGCACTTCATGTCTTGGCATAACGCAGTTTTTAATGAACTGTTTTGGGTGCATATGTAGTTTATATTGACTGGTAACGGTGTTGTCCTTTCATGCACGTGTGTGCAAGCGGCTCCACTACGGAGGGAAGAGCAGTGTGTATGGTGCAGTAATCGCTGATGTGCAAGGAACGACGCTCACATTCGAAAGGTGGCAATGCTGCTATGTTGTGTCCCTGCTGCGGAGAGTTGTCAGACCACACCGTCCAGCTGATTCATGATTTTAAGTTTGAGCGAGTTGATTAGGCTTGTGCTGGGAAGCAGATCTTCGCTAAACTGCAAATAGACAGACATGACACCTTGGTTAAAATGGGTCATTTCAGACAGCCGATACCTGGGGAGATCTGAAGACCGGGGGGGGTGTTTTATGATATTGTAATCACTTTTTTTTTTCAATGTTGTTGCACAATCTGTCTAGGATACCACCCAGTTTGGGAGGGGTCCTAGAGGAGCTCTGAACACAAGAGAATAAGATCTATGCTTCGATCTCATACACAAGAGCTTCACTCGCGGCTCTTTTCCAGCGCAAGTAGGAAATATCTTCTTTTTCTGCTTATGGCCTGCCTGGCTTATTACCACGTTAACACCTTTACAGCCTTCTACATGCCTTCTTGGTGGTATTTAAACATTTTTCTCCCTTGGGTTGGAAAAGCAGGATTTTCTTGCTACTTGCAACAATAACAACAACAACAACAGGGAAAAAATGCCGGGGAGTCATGGATGCTGTAAAGCTGCATTGATTAAGCAGTGAGCATAAGCAGTACCATGAAATAACTTGGAAAATCAAACCCTTTTTTTCTGGTTGTGTGCCACTAGATTACAAACATGACTTTTATACCAAGGGAGATTTTTTCTGGCTGTGAACCAGAGAAGCTATACTTTGAGCAGTGGGAAGTCAGCAGCAAATCAGTGCAGTGTAAGCAAGGCATGGAAGATTTGTCCTGGACAGGATAAAAGTCTGATTCTCTAATGTCAACAGGACAGGGAGGTGGGGAGTCCAGGAGACGTCGAGTTCAACTCGAGTTCAAGTTTTGTAATGAAGTTTTAACCGATAGGATAATGGCTTCTGAGGAAGCCCTCTCGCGTTGTGATCCAGCTGTGTGGATTTCACAGGCGGAAACTTTATTCTTGATCCTGGTTATCCTGGGAAAGAAGAGTGTTTAAGTGGGGACATAGCGGAAGCGACAGCAGGGAGGTTTTGAGTGTTGGAGACGCAGCCTAAATGAGGCAGGACTGAGAACACAGTGGAGGTCTCCAAGATAAATGAATCAATAATAATAAATGGGTCTGGAGAATGTATAATCACAGACAGAAAATAATAAAAGAAGAATCAAGCAATTCCCTGCCCTGGGAGAAAAGTTTCCTGAAATACAGGAAGTGAATGGGACAGGCATTTTTAGAGAGCCGTAACACTGGAAGAGATGGGGGTTGGTATCGAGCAGTGAATTAAATACATTCTCCCCATGCGATATTGAAGAAGGAATATCAATTGCAGGTTTAGTAATTTGTGGGAAAGGACCCAAAAAGATAAACCCTAGTCATCCAGAGTGTAACTTGGTTTTCTTCCAAGAGGTACTGGAGGCTCAGCTACCCGGGGTGTTCGTCCTCCTGGGGGGTGCCGCACTTTCACTACCACCGCCTGCCCTGCACTTGATGGATAAAGACCACCAGCTCAGGATCTTTTATGGGTGTAGATGTACATGCACATGTACGTACACACCCCACATTGCAAACCATGGAGCTTAGAAATAGTTTCTTTGGGTGAAAATGTAATTTATTGGGCTAAAGAAGAAAGTTTTGTCTTTGCTCCATATATTTTTCCTAGGAAAACTTTTTTTTTTTTTTTTTTT
>NW_017728997.1:17043056-17047451 GCF_001723915.1 Gavialis gangeticus | reverse complement strand
GGAAAAACTTTTTTTTTTTTTTTTTTTGTTGAGATAACTCACTTGCTGCTGATCCGTTCCCTCAGGTGAATTTAAATGAACCGGTCCAAATGCTCAAACTGGTCCAAAACACCCATTGGCCAGGTCTTGAGCATGGCTGTCCTGAGCATAGTCTATGAAAAGATGGAGAAATCTCTCAGTTTCCTAAAATATTCAGGGTTGCTTCTTACTCTTTGCCTTTGCCCTTCCCATTATCTCCACCCACCTATTTTAAAAATATTTTCTTTCTTCTTTGTATTTCATTTTGCGCACAAACCAAAGATAATCAGGAGGTACAAATGTATGTCATGAAACATGGCCAGGAACTGAACTCAAGGAGATTCAGTTGTTGCATCATCTTAAGATCAGGCCTGAGCCAGGTATAAGCTTCATTGATCTCAGCACAGCAAGGGACCCGTTCCATAAGATGCATTTTAACGGCATTTTCCACTGGTAAAGACTTGCTGCCAATTAAGGCTCATCCAGTACGTGCTATCTGCTTGTGGGGGTCAGATCTTGTGGTGGGATAAAGTACATCTGAGGAGGGAAATACTGTAAAAGATTTAACTGTTCACAGAGATGCACAAATAATGGAGAGTGGTATCTGGGTATGCCAAATGCTGGCGGACAGTGTGTTTTCTTTCTGCCATACAAGAAAATTTGCTTATGCCAAATGCCCTCCTGTCAGAGTACCCAAGCACCTTGCAGCCTTTCGCATAGGACAAGGTAACCTGTTCCAGTGCTTCACTACCCGCCTAGGGAGAAAGGTTAGATATTAGCAAAAACTAATTCTCTGGACTCAGAAAGAATCTGCCCATCTCAAAGACAAACACCTGGATCATCTTGACCCTGGTGGAAATGAGCCACTCTGCCCTCACTATGGGCAAAATAAACCCTGGTTTTTAAGGCTTAATTGGGTTTTAAGTGAGAGAGGCCACCTGTGATGGGGAGGATTTCACTGTGGGGGCATAATGAGCACCTAGTAAGAACAGAAGCCGGGAGAAGATCTCGTGTCTGGTGGCTCCCTCTTCCAGCTGGTTTCCGTGGGAGTTTAATGGGCACAAGATGGGAGCCATCCTTAATGCCATTAAACGTACCAGCTTCCTCCTTCGACAGCTCCTAGTGACACACCAGCAGTGTGTTTGGATACCGTGCAGCACTTCCCGATCGGAGAGCGATGACTAAATGCTGGGCGACTTCCTAAATGACAGCGTCGCTTCCAAGAACAGAGCACGGAAACCTGGAATATCCTGCACAGCTGTCACAACGCTTGGCGAAGCCCGCTCCTCGACTGCGAGCGTTAATCCTCCGTGACGTACACAACATCCCCAAGACGCTCCCTTCCTTCTGTTTCACTGGTGACCAAAACACCCCCCTCCCCCCCAAAAATTCCTTTTCCATTCCCATTTTCTTGTCGTCTTCCTTCTCGCCTTCCCTCTGCAAAAGAAAAATCCACTCCATGCCCTGGCTGGTTAAAGAACAGACATTACCTTTGGGTCTGATTGGCAGTGGCTGGCTTGAAATTCAAACCAATGGCCTGTTTTTAAAGGAAAATAACTTGGCTGAGTTGCTTTTAAAAAAACACAGAAAAGAAAACCTCCAAGAGCTCTGATAAGCATAGTAATCTCCCTGCCCAGCTATCGGCAGGGCCACTGGTTTAGCTGCTCGAGAGAGACATTACATTTTAAGCTGGTTTGTTTATATTCCAAAATAGGCTGTTGACTCTTTCTCCAATTCGGCCCAAATATCAGGTGTTGCCCTGGTTACTATCTGAAGGACCTAGGCATTCATTTCTGTCCACCCAAAAATGTTCCTAGAGGCTCCTCACAAGCCTATAGTGGTATAAAATATTGTAGTATACATAATGGCACTTAGCTTGCTCACTGGCTCGTGCACGCGTGCTCTCTCTAAAGGGCTGTGCTGAAGTTGGGCCTGATCCCACAGTCTTCATACTCATGTGAGGAGCCCCATAGTTTTCAGTGGGATTACTCCCCGAGTAAGGATTTGGCACGTCATTTAAGCAGTCCCGGAAGAGTGCTGTAACAACGCACGTCCTTTTGATCCCAGGTCTTTGGAAGGACTAAAGAAAAGCGTCGCCAGGGAAATCACTGAACCCACCAGCTGCAAAGCCAAAATGGTGGGAGTCTGGGGGGTGCTCTGAGACCACCCCCATGCCGTGCAGTCACAGATATTTTGACTGAACGCTTGATGTCCCTTTCTTCAAGTGTTGGTGCCTTTGTTTAAGGAAGACAAGGTTCTTTGGGTGAATCTGATATCTTTTATGAGACCAACTTAGATAGCTGGAATAGTTGTTTAAGAAACTTGCCCGTGAATCATGGACACGCTAATGGGTTAAGTGACTGTTGTATTTGTACAGACGAATTCTAGCTTTCATGGTCAAGTTTAACGAGACGCACATAGATCCTGCAAAAGGCCTGACCTGTATGTTTGAGCATCTGATTCCTGGGAGGAGGCCCAGCTGGCCAGACCATATGCTGCTTTAAAACAATTGTTGCCCAAACCTGAAAATCCAGACTGCTCACCTCTCTGGAGTAAAATTACTTCTTGTGCCAGGTAAGATATTGAAATAGGTTGCAGCATTGCAGGGGAGGAAAGTGGTCTACATTTAAACAGGTGGGGGAAATACAAGCAGAAAGGAGGATTATAGACCCGTGGGGTTAAATTCCTGGATATCTAAATGATGTGAGCCCCAGCTGATTTGAATACTTCAAAACTTATTTTAAAGTAATATAAGATATAACCCCAAATGAAAGTGAAAGTCAAGCCGGTTTATACTAAGGAATCAACATGCTGATTTAGGGATTGGGTGCCCCTCTTTGGGTACCTGCCTTGCTAAACCAGACACATTTAAGGCTTGGAAATCTTGTTCGGTAACTCTTAGGAAAAGAGCTTCATTCCAGGTGTAGCCTACTGCAGAGACTGGGGATTGCTTTAAGTTGTAAGCAAGGTCATCAGCAAGTGCTCTTGGAAATGAGCTTACTTCTTGACTGCTGGGGCAATATGTGTTGCGGGGGGGCGGGGGTTGTAACGGGCAGATATCTCTCTGCCTGTGCTATCTCCTTCCCCTCCCACCTAAAAGTCCCCAACTTTCTTGGGAGTAGAAACAGCATGAGGGAGATGGGGCTTGCTGGGGAAAAGATGTAAAATTGCGTGGAGGGGGACAGGGTAGAGGAGCATGGGAAAGCAAGGACATGGGATCGACAATAGAGGAGTGGTTTCTAACCTTCCAGACCACAGTTGCATGATATCACACGGACAACTGTTGCAGGGCCAACAGGCGAGAGGAGGTGGGGGGAGATGGTTGGCCTGCTTGGATGGGAGAGCAGTTTGGGATTTCAGCCTAGACTTGGAGACTGCGTAATATCCTCTTTGACTTAGGGAAAAGAGCTGGTTTTTGGTGGGAATAGTGTTGCTGTTTAGGGAGAAAGAATGGAGAAATGTAGGGGAATGGCAGGGAATGTCTCTCTCTCCGCCAAAAGCATGTGCATATTTCTGCTCTGAGAGTTAAAAGCTTTGGGAGCTGCCAGGAACAGGTAAGAGAATCTAAGATGATGCCCAGCCCCTGCCCGCACTTCCTCGGTAATGCACCTGCAATGTGTTGGCTTTAACTAAGCAGAAAAATATGATTTAGGCTTCATCTCTGGTGGCTCGTTGGCCTCTACCTGCCGAAACAAGGAGGCCAGCATCTAAGAATGGACGGCAGCTGCATGAGTTTTAAAAGTGAAAAGGCTTTGTGTGAAAACCTAAGAGGATGCCATCTATCTCTGAAAACCCCACCAGAGGGAAGGGAGGGTGTTGCTGCTGTCCCAGCCATCCGTCATTCCCTAGGAAGTTTGCTGGAGGCTCCGTCCAGAAATAGATACCGGCAGCTTCAAGACGTACGATAGAGGCTGGCATGGCCAATCTCTCTTGTTATTGGTGCACAATCATTACCAACAAGTGCCATGAGAATGGGTAAGGACCTAAGAAGACCAGTGCAAACAGGCACATATGTAAAGCCCTAGCGAAGAGTGATGGGACTGGATTTAGCACACAATAGACATTGTTGGCCGAAGGGTGGAAGGCCTTCGATTGCAAAGCAGGTGTTGGAAAGCTGCTACCTCTGCTGCAAAGGACTCAGATTACAGCAGGGCTGAATGGTTTTGACACTGTGGCTTTCAAATATTTGGAAGGCTGCTGTAAAGAAAAGGGGAGAAACGTTGCTCTTTTTTGCCACAGAAGGCAGCCTGCAAGGCAATGGGTTCAGGCTGCGGAAAGGCAGATTTAACATCAAATCTCAGGAAAAACTTCCCAGCTGCAGGAGAAGTAGATCAGTCTGGCTAGGGAAGTTGTGGCACGTCCTTTCCAGGAGGTTTT